>NC_056043.1:21896832-22196832 GCF_004379255.2 Salvia splendens | reverse complement strand
AATCCGAAAAACCTGAAAAAATAAATATAATATAAATATATATTTATATATGTGTATTTTATTTTATTTTATATATACTAATAGAATATTTATATATAATATAAAATTAATAATACATATAATATATATTATATAGTAGAATTTATTAAAAGAATATATATTATATAGAAACCCGCTGGGGGCGAGTCTGTTGAAGCCTCACTTCCTCATCCCGCGAAGGTACCATACGCGAAGGAACCAGTTAACCCTGCCCAGTCCAGTGTATCTGAAGAGGTTGAGTTTGAAGAGCCAGAGGAGGAGATAAACTTCGAGCCTGCGGAGGTATGGGTCACGAAGGGATTGCTAGACGCGATGAGGAAGTTCGCTGATCCCAAGCGGGCGACTTATAAGGAACGGTGCAGCACGGGTAAGCTTGCTAAATCGGGGAAATGTTATGATCCCGAGGAACTGAAGGAGATAGACTGTGATGCGGAATTCCGGCAATACATCGAGGCTATCGGGTTTGACTGGCTGTTAAAGCATAGCACTGCGGAAGTACCGACGGCCCTAGCGCGTGAGTTCTTCTCTACTTTCCGATTGAAGTCTACTACAGATTTGGATGCAGACGCGATCACTTTCCGTCTGTCCACCGAAGAACATGAGATGAGTATCCGGGAATGGTCTCTCCGAATGAGACTGTTCACTCGCAAGGATGATGATGAGGGAATCTGGAACGACCGGATGGTCGGCCCTCCAAAGTGCACGCCCAGATTCAAGCCGCAAACAACCTGGGAGTTCGTGACCCATCCTAAGGTGGGCCAGTTCAAAACTAGTTATTCGAAGGCGTTTCATATCGACAACCGGATTCTTCGCTTTGCTCAGACCTTTATCAGCTATAATCTTATGGGGACAGCCAACTCTTCCTTGACTACGGCAGATCTCTACTTTACCTGGTGTATGGCCAAGGACGTCAAAGTGCACTTGGGCTACTGGCTAGCCCAGGCGTGTCATCAAATGGCCACAAACCCTTCCCGTCATATGTATACATGTCACCTTTTTGGGGCTTATCTTCAACGCTACACGATAATGAAGATCGCCAAATCTGCCCCCGAGGTAGATATGTGTGAGCCCCCGGAGGTTTTCAACGTAGACTACTTCTTCAACAAAGGGTTGCTGTACATGCATGGGAATGACGTTTGTTTCTACGAAGTTGGCAGGTTGGAGCCCCAGGTCAAGCTAGAGCAGGATGTTGGTGAGTCGAAAGCTAGTATGGATGTGGAGGAGATGAAAGTAGAAGTGAGTGTGATGCACAAAAAATTGGGTGAATTCAGAAAGGTAATGGGTGTGATGAGCAAGGAACTCGGCGACGCCAGGAAAGAAATGGCCGGGATACGGACATAGCTCGGTGGAGTCAGGGAAGAGATGCAGGCCCTCAAGGGGCGCGTCACTGTCATGGTGGGGACGTCATCTACGCAAAATGATCGGATGGCGGAGACCGTTCAATTAATGATGATGATGACGAAATGGCTGAAGGAGAACTTTGCTGAGCCGCAGACAAAATTTCCTGCTGGGCCTAGCCACATGCCTACCCAGCCAAGGCTAGGAAGTTCAACTCCCCAGTATCCCCCACCATCGTCAAAGCCCTTGGCCGCCCCGTCTGCCTCAAAGCCCATTTCAGTTATGAAGACAGTGTCCAGTTCAAGTGAGAAGGAGACAAATAAGCCGGAGACGTTCCACCGCAGGTTGGCTCCCGAGGGAGCCAAAACCTGAAATGAACCCCCCTTGACCAAGTAACTTTACTTTTAGTTTTTCTCTTTTATTTTCTTTCAGTCTTATGTTTGTTTGTTTGATGTTTGTGTTGTGTGTTTTTTTTCCGGCATGCTCTGTATATATTTGTCTGCGCTTATACTTGTCTTCTCCCACTTAGCCCAATCTTTGGTCTAAGTATGAGAAGTTTGTGTTTCTTTTCAAGCATGTGTGGTTTTTGTTTTGTTGGAATTTCTCCCACTTAGCCCAGTGCTCGGTCTAAGTGTGAGAAGTTTGTTTTGAGTGTGCGTTTTGCTGGTTATATGTTTCGTAGTAGTCTGTTTTGTACTTCCCTGTTTCCCCCCTTCACTGGGATAGCTTGGGGACAAGCTTGAGTGAAGTGGGAGGGGGAGGGAGTCGTATAGGTGTCTCTAGGTTCAGTTTTTTTAAGTATCGCATGAGCTAGTGGATATAATAAGGCAAGATCCCTTTAGTAAGAGCAATTGAAGATAGGATGCATGTCAACTTTGATGCCTTTTTCCCTTAATAAGCTGAATGCGGTCTGAATGAAGTAAGGACGATAGAAGATGCCTTAGATAACCTAATTGTGAAGCCCCACTTTAAGAGTGAGTTATAAGCCTATACATTGAGAGCTGACTTGTAAAAAAATGGGGGCTACCACTTGATGCTTAGGGAGTAGAGTATGAAGGAGAAAAAGAAAAAAAAAGGGTTTCTGGAGGTATAAGCTGGACGAAGTCCAGGAAGAGGAGGTATAAACTGGACGAAGTCCAGGGGAGAAATAAAATAAAAAAATCGGAGGTATAAGGTGGACGAATTCCAAGGGAAAATATAAAAAGGGGGGAATAAAAGAAAAAGATACCTAAGGGCAGGAAGCAATAGTAACCTGACCTAGGAATTAAAAGGAAAAAGAAAGGAGGACTATAGGAAGGAGAAACTCTCATAACCCGATGCATCAGTGGTGTAACATTAACTTAAGAGCGATTCAATCCTAACATTCCTGGTGAGGAATGAGTGATCGAGTGAATCCAACAAGTGGGAAGTCAATAGGCTATCTGGACGAACTGACAGACCGACTAGGTAGAAGAAGGTGAATGGGAGGATTTGGAGACTGTAGACGATCGGATTGACCTTAAACTTGTGGGGACGGCTGCCTAAAATTGAAGCTGGTTCATGCCTATGTGTTTTTCTTCGTGTTTTTCTTTAAGTGTTTGTTTTCTCTTTTTGAGTCTGTTTTATGTCTAGGTCTAGGAGTTTTTGGTTTTTAGAGTTGGTCATAGGATAATCATGCATTGAAATTCGCCTTATTTCTTTTTCTTATCTTTATACTTGAGGACAAGTATGGTTTAAGTGTGAGCAGTTTGATAAGGCTAATTTCATGCATAGATATAGGGGTGAAACTCATTCATTTGCGGGGTCTAACACATGTTTTAAGCCAGGTATGTAGAAGGTTTTCACCAAATCCAGGAATAGAGAAGGACAATTGCATGGTCCAATGAAACTGGCGAATAAGTGAGCATTTTGAAGAAAAATTACATGACGGAGGAAATCAAGGGGTTGAAGGGTAGATTGGAGATTTCTACGAAGGCTTCTAGAAGATTATGTCCGCACATATATAAAGAAGGAAGCATGCAATCAGAGGGGACCTTTTCGGTGAAGGCCTGATGACCAGATTGTTGCTCTAGCTCACTCTCTTCTACATATTTTTGGGTTTTATCGGGAAATTGTAGGGGTCTGGGTTTTACTTGGCTAGTCCGTAGTTGGGCAACACCGTCCTCGCGGAGGGTGAATATACACTTTAATCGCTTTCATTTTACTTTACCGTCGTGAATTTCACCGAGCTTCGCCGTTCGAAGCTCGGCACTGTTTGTTGTTGAATTTCCGTCGTTTATGCAATTTCTATTTTCTGTGTTTGAGCTGCTGTTGATTTCGATTATGGAAGTTTATCATTTTGAGTTTGTTGCGATCGCTGAGTTGGATGTCTGAATTTCATGTTGGTTGCTGAGTTTGAGTAAAATCGTTGGAATCTAGCATTGATCGGAGCAGATTTGTTGAATATGAGACAATGGAGTTGAATCAGGTTGTTGTTGGGTTCGGATTGCTTGGATCCGGAGTGGTTAAGCATCTGACGTTTGGATCTGAAACAGAGTGATCGAGATTTATGCCTAGCTTTCGTGTTTTCTTTTCATTCCGTCTAGTATATGTAGATCTGTTTTATTTCCGGCTGTTTGCAAGTTTCCGACGTCCGAATTTCTATATTTTGTTCGAATCTAGATACATGCTCTGTTTACTTCATGTTCGTGTTTAATTCAGTTGATGAGATGCGTGTTGCTATTAGTAAAATCCTTAGTTAGTTAGTTGCAGCTTTCCTTCCGTACTTGATATTTCTGGAAGTTGGTCCCCACTTTTATTCTCTTTCTGTTTAGTTGAATTAGGAAGTTGGTTGCTAAGTCTAGAAAGGTAGTTGGTTATTTCGTAGTCATGAGAATGTTCGATGTCAGCGTATGCAGAATACTTGATATCTGTCGGCGTATTCTTAAGTTTCCCGCCGAGGATCTCCTCGGTTTTACTTACTTTCGTATTTTCTGAAGTGTTAGCTTAGTTTAAATTTCACGCTGTACTGTTCTGAGTTTAGTTTTAATCAAAGTTGCTTTCGTTTCATCGTGGTGTTTACTGTTTCACGTAGTTAATTTTCATTCCAGTTTGAAATTCACTTGACCCAGTAGTTAAAATTTCCTTGATCAAGTTAGTATGTTAAATTCTGTCTAGAATAAAATCAGTAGGTAAAACTCCCAAAGTTAAAGCGTGGCAACAGCCAACCCCCTGTTCACTACTCACACACTTGATACACTAGCTTCTCTGTGGGATCGACCCCGAACTTGCCTCTTTACTGTTAAAGTAGTGCAAAATTGAGAGTTTATAAATTACTTTGGTAGGAAACGAGTGAGGGCGAGATTGCATTGATCAAGTGGCACCGACATTTGCTAACTGATCCAGCCGGTTCGGTTATCTTCCATATAACTTGATTCACACTCTATTCGCGCCCCCTCTCGAGGTCCTTCCAAAATGGCGCCGTTGCCGGGGAAGCATGGTGTTATTTTATGTTTATGTGTAACGCATAGGTGTATATAATTTTGTTTCTTTCTTTTCTCATTTGTTTTTTTTCTTCTGTTGATGAGAAGGTACCACCGCGGCAGCCACTGGAATCACCCTCTTAAAAAAATAAATTATTGCGTCAGCGTGACGAATCCCACTCGCGGGCCAGCGAGTGGGCGTCACGCATGGCCTGGGAGCTCGCCATGTCGCCTCGGCGCTTGGAGAGACGTCGCGTTACGCGTCTCGGAGGGACGAAATGCGGGACGAGATGGCAACGGGCTGGGGACGAAACGGAGCGCTGCAACGCGTCTCGCCGCCGTCCCGTTCCTCCGTGACGGAACGTGGGACAACCGCGTGACGCGTTGCGGGTGCCCTGGCCATCCACAACGCTGTCACTATACCGTCCCTTAAATTACTATTTGCGGGCCCCACTGTAGTTTTTTATTCCATCCCTTAACTAAGGGACGGAACCTGCAACCCTCCGTCCCTTAAATTACTATTCATTCAATTTCATTTTTTATTTTTATTTCCAACCAAATTCAATTAAAAAAAACACACTTCATTAAAAATAAAATAAAATTACAACATAAAAAAAATACAACTTAAAATTCAAAAAAATAAAAAAAGACATAATTAAAATTCTAAAAAAATAAAAATGACATAATTTAAAATACAATTTTACAGAAAATAAAAAAACTACTCCGCCGGCGAATCATCCCCCAGAGGCGGTGGAGGTGCACTGAAGCCGTGAGGAGGCGGAATGCCAAGTTGTGCCGCCATAAACACAACTCCGTTAAGCCAGACTTGGTATTGGGCGGGTGTAAAGCGGGAAGTGTCCACCATTGTGGCGGTCATGTACATGGCCATAAGAGAGTTGGGGGGTCCCCCCGAGCCTGCCTGGCTTGATTCGGCTCTGCCCCTCCTCCCTCTAGCCGCCTTCGCCGCATTTCTCCCTTGCGGTCGACGGCGCCCACGGGAGGATCCCCCGGCATCGTCTGCCGGAGTCTCAACCTCCTGCGAGGCAAACTCTTGTGGCCCGCTGCCCGAACCGTCACCACACGAGTATTGGCCACTCGTCGTGTGCTTTGTGCGCTTCGACGTCGAGCCCGTGCTGGACCGCACACCGCAGGCCCACCTTTCCTCGTCCTTGACGACCTCCTAAATATTGACATATTTGAATGTTTTCCGGTGTCGTCGAAGTAGACCCGCAAAGTCGACCTCAGAATGTCGGCTCCCGTGGCTCCGCTTTGGTAATGAGCCGCTTCATTCTTGTGGATGGCGCAGAATCGTTTGACCTCTCTGTCGACTGGGTCAAAGTGAGCGCGGAGCATCTTATATGTGCGGCGGAGGGTCTTTTTCGGCTTAATCTCGTGGTAGGCCTCGGTGACCTTTTCCCAGAAGCACTTCTGGGGTTGTTGATTCCCGACGATGGGATCGTACGAGACGCTGATCCAGGCGTTGTACACCGCCAGCGTTTCTTTAGGGCCGTACGGATGCCGGCCTAGATCGTCCTCCTCCTCCTCCTCCTTCTCTTCCTCCTCCTCCGCCTCGGCCTCCGCCCGAGAGCTTCCCCCGCCTCGGCCTCCTCCCCTACCTCGGCCTTCTTCCGGAGTGGGTTGAACTGGATAATCCTCCCGAATCTGGGATAATCCCTACGAATACCGCGGGGCGGAGGGACGGGCGTATGCATCAACATCAAAATTGGGTGGTTGGTACCCCCGGCGTCGACGAACCCTGGGTGCCCAGCGTCGACGAATCGGAACCACCCAATGTGTTGTACATGCTCCCCCAGTCGCCGAACGGGTTGAGATCCCACCCGCCGGAGCCGCCACCGTCGGAGTTTCCGTCGCCGAACATTTTGTGAGATGTTAGATGAAAATTGGAGAGGAAATGGAGATTATTTGGGAAGAATAGATGTGTAGTTGTGTGTGAAATGAGGATGAATTAGGAGTATTTATAGAGTAAAAAAAATAAAAAATAATAAAAAAAGGAAAAACGGCTATTAACGGTAATATTACCGTTTCACATTTTTTATTTTTTATTTTTATTTAAAAAAACTGAATTATTGCGTCAGCGTGACGATGTCAACTTGCGGGACGTCGAGTGGGTGTCACGCATGGCCTGGGAGCGCGCCACATCGCCTCGGCGCGTGGCGAGCCGTCTCGCATTTCGTCACGGCGGAACGGGATGGGTGATGGGCTGGGGACGAGACGGGGCGCGGCAATGCGTCACGCAGCCGTCCCGTCCCTGAGTGGGATACGGGCCACCCGCGTGACGCGTTGCAGGTGGCTTGAAGACAAATAGTTGTTCTGAATAAATTTGCTGATTATAGATTAAAGTGATCTAAATAAAAGTAACAGTTTTTATGAACACGCATTTTGCGAAAGAGCATGTTATAGTGCATCTTTATATGATAAAAATCAGACGTTACCGTCTACATTATACTCATATTATTATATCCATTTTTTTTGAGGTAATTTATCATCCTATCACTTCTTTAATTAGTTCACTGTATTCATAGTAATGTACAAATAACTTGATAGTTAAGTATCAACTACTAACCTTAATTGGCTTTGTGTTTCATGTATGTAGGAATTGGGATGTTGTTATACATGGTGCTTTAAATATTCGTAAGTTTTTTCAGATAAAAGGAATACTTGATTACAATGTCTCCAAAGTAGTTTGATTTTCTTGCTTTTTTGGGAGTTAAATAATTATTTTCTTTAACTTATTACAAGAAATAGAATAGTGATATTTGAATGCGCCTAACTTGTGCACTTTCTTGTAAGCCAATAACGATAGGAATGAAATGCTGAAGTAGAAAGCACTAACGAAGAAAATGACTTACTAAAATTTGTCATTTATTTTTATTTCTGTACATTCCATAAAATTTATCACATTTTACTTTTATCAATTTTGGCAATAAACCTCATATTCTATTAACATATTTCCATTCATAATATAAAAGTAGGACTTACATTCCATAAATTTTTCAATCACTTTCCATTAGCATTTATTAAAACTCATGTAAAATTAAATATGATAGATTTTGTGGACGGAAAAAGAATTTAATAATTCCACTGGTCTCTAAAAAATAATCTTTTAATATTTGGAACTGTCAATCAAAATCAGTTCATTTTATGTTTTAAAAATTTCAACACATATTATATTATTAATGATATTAATTTCATATTTCTTTAATATTACTTTATCACTTTTTTTTATGTATCATATTTTATCAATTTAATACTCTTGTTATCCTTAAAAAATAGATTAGTTTTACCATTTTAATGTCCTTAAAATTAGACCAAGTCTATGGAGTCTACAATCAATTAACACTACTTTTGCTATCTTTTCCTTTCTTTTTAATTTTTTTTATCTCTCTCTTACTTTGCTAATTATATATTAAATTCCATAATATATAAGTTTGTCTATTTTTATAGGACCGAGAATGTATTAAAATCTATATAGCCTTCTGTATTTTAGATAACAGAAAAGTAATTTTTAATAAGGATTATAAAATAGGAAGGATTGTGCATTCCACACGAATTCCACCTTACTCTGCATTAAAATAATACTCCCTCCGTCCCCTAATAGGAGTCGCTCTTTGACCGGGCACGAGTTTTAAGAAATGTAAAGAAAAGTTGGTTAAAAAAGTTAATAGAATATGAGACCCACAATTTTATATTGGTTTTATAATAAAATGTGAGTAGAGTGAGTTAGTGGAATGTGGGGCCTACTACCA
The DNA here is from genome assembly GCF_004379255.2 of Salvia splendens. NCBI lineage: Eukaryota > Viridiplantae > Streptophyta > Magnoliopsida > Lamiales > Lamiaceae > Salvia > Salvia splendens. Next base: position 22,188,248 of record NC_056043.1, on the reverse strand, counting down.
TTTATGGTAAAAATAATGAGTGACTCTTAATGGGGGACGGCCCAAAATGCAAATTAGCGACTTTTATTCGGGGACGGAGGGAGTAAATTATAGTAAGCTTTGTCCAATAGAATGGGTCAATATGACACATAAACTTTAGTTTGAGACGAAATTTTTAAGACAAAATTGAACAGTTAATGGCTAATATACACGCCACTATTTCTACCATGACTTTTTTTGATAAAGAAGTAAAATATTCAAATTAATTATGAAAAGTATAAGCTAAATTTCAACAGAACAACTAACAACAAGCTGCTATGATTACACAGGGCATTGAGTTGTTTTCATATTGATTAAAGTTAAACCTGTTTTTAGTGAGGCTAATTTCATAAATTTAGCATCAAGTTTAATGATACTGTTGTTTCTTTAATACGATATAAAGCACATGAAAGACTTGGTTAAGTTTAAAACTTAAACTAATATACCATTTTATTCTCGAGCTTAATCTGTGTCATGCGCAGTTATAGTGACGAGTATTAATTAACATCAATTATATATGAATTAACGTGTTGAACTTGATATAGATTGGGATAACTAAACAGAGAGAGCATACATGGCTTGGACTACTTAAGTGCAAGTTAAGATGTGTTTAATAAGGATCTAATAGATATTAGTCAAACTTGAGTGGAACATGCAATTTTGTTTTTACTTAAATATTTATTACAAAAATTATAAAAGATAAAATCAGGGCAAATATCTAGTCCTCCACCATGTTCTTGATCTTTTATGCCACATTATATAATTGACCATTGCAGCAAGTCTTCCAATTAACATTAGAGGAGTAAGTCTTCCAATATGGATCTCAAATCTCCCACACAAAACGCCAAATTTGACTTCAATTAAATAAGACCACTGACTTTAATTCAATTAAAAATAACAGTCTTAGTTGGGTAAAACATTTGTTTTAATATCTTGCCAATTTGTAAAGTTAAGCAAGGTAATGATTACATTTCAATATTGAGACATTTTTTAAAAAGTATGATTAAACAATTAATTGTTATCGGGTCAACCTGATAACGACCCAATCCAATAAGGCATAACCCGAATCGGACATGTTAAGAAAACTCTAAACCCGAACACGAACTCAACCTGCTACCTTCAAACCCGAACACGACCCGCATTCGACACGAACCCGTTAACGACACAATATAATTTGGATTGACACGACACGATAACGACCCGAACCTGATATTACACGATTATAACCTAATATTACACGATCAAACCTTATTTTTCAACCTAATTTACACGATTAAAAATCTGTTTTATATGCTTTAAACCCGATTTACAATAAATTTAAAAATTAAAGTAAAATATATATTTTTAATAATAATAATAATAAAAATAATAATAATATTATTTCTTAATGGTTATCCGCATCTAACCCGAATCCAATCCGAAATTATTGGGTTCTTAACGGGTCAACCTAATAAGGACACAAACCCAATAAGGTTTGATCCAAACCCAATAATTTCGTGCGGATTCGTGTCGGATTATCGTGTCGTGTCAAAAATTGTCAGCCCTATAAACAATGAGTTTTACATAACATAATGTTTTTTTGTGAGTTTTTATTTATTTAACCGTTCAATATTTATCTCCAAAATGTGTGAAGGCAGTCAAACTGTATCCTTCTATGGAGGGCGTGCTAGAAACAGAAAATGGAGAGTTGTAATCGGAAAATTAAATTTCAATTTGATTGGAAATTTGAATAGTGGGTCGTTTAAGACATGAACAAATGTGATTAGACTCCAATAGTAGTATAAAAATCCATCTATCAATCATGAACGTGGACAATATTTAATTCTAATTTTCCATATGTACCATTGAAGTGAGGGATCACGCGTCGAGTTGACCGATTTGATGAGCGCTAATCGCATATCCACAAGATTTGAAAGACTTGAGGCAAGACTTGAGATGTGGTATAACATTGAACGGACCACATTGAGAAGTATACTTCGTATTATGTAAATCAAGTACAAAGATCGTAGAAAGTATTCTTTTTTTAAATTTATACGACTTACTATATAAATCAAGTACAAAGATCGTAGAAAGTATTCATTTTTAAATTTATACGAGTAACATTGAGCATATGGTGTTGGTCAAATGTACAATATTTTGACTTATCAATATGTGTGGGTTTTTTGTCACCAATATCATGACATTTTGGATAACGACGATCAACAATTGAGAAGGGTTACTATTGTTACTTTATAGAATCAACATCAACATGTCATCGTATGTATCTTTAGTTTATACTATTTATTCTCAAATCATTCAACCCTAATCAACCATCTCTCTCTCGCAGCTCCACATGTTCATGTCGAGCTACATCTGGCATCGTTAACTCTAAAAATATATTCCCTCTGTTTTTTAAAAATTGTAATTATTTCTAGTTTGGGCCATTTATTAAAAATAGAAACTTTAGAATTTTTCTATTTTAAGACATGGACTCCACAATCCACTAACACTACTTTCACTACTTTTTCTTTTTCTCTCTCTTACTTTACTCATTTTTCTTTTCATCTCTCTTACCTTACCAATTGTTCTCACTTACTTTACCAATTGTACATTAAAATTCGTACCGTTTCAAATGTTTCTATTTTTTGAATACGGATGGAGTACAACAATGATTAATAGTAGGTTGGACTCCCAGTATTAAAATATTAGGTGGCTATGCATATTTTACGATTCTATCTCATTTAAATAATATAATTTAACTTCGACAATTCAAAACTAAAGTTTTGAAGACAAGGGTATGATCATTATGTGCATGATCATGTCTTGTAACTCATAATGCTCCAGAGACACTATATATGATAAACAACACACACATTAGATTAAGAATTATGCTTTGAATAACTAAACTTACAAACTAAATATATAGAAGAGTAGAAACAAACCAATATAGATAAAAATTATTACACATTTTCTTTAAAAATAAACGCAAAATATGCATCCCTCCACGACTTATTCAACCACAACGTAGCACAAACAACTGAAAACCCCACCACATAACCACAAGATACAAACACATATAACCAATCTACTTCCAATCCATCTCCATCTTTCCCCTCCTTAGCCACTGTCATGACTTCTCCATCATCACCGTTGCAACCACTTGTCAACGGAGGACCACAAAGATCATTGCCAACGAAGCTAGACGCGTCAAAGCTCTGAATTTGGGTGCCCTTTGGTATCCCTCCGGTAAGGTTATTGTACGACAAGTTCAAATGGTTCAAAGCATACGCCAAAGATAAGCTACTCGGAAGTTGACCCGATAAGAAGTTCCTTGATAGATCGAGCGACTCCAACTCCTTCATATCTCCAACATTTCGAGGAATCAAACCGGTCAAGCTGTTTTTCGACAAGTTTAATGACCTCAGTTCAACTAAACTTGTCACCCCATTTGGGATTTCTCCACACAAATCGTTGCTAGAAAGGTCGATATTCGTGACCAATGACAGAATTGTATCGTACTGCAAAATACTCCCTTTTGTGGCAACTAATGCACTATCTATGAAAGATGCCCCATTGTAGCTTGAAGAAGAGTAGTCATATTGATTCAAGCTTCTCTTGGTAGCCATTGCGGTCAAATTTTGAACACAATTAGGTATTGCACCAGAAAACTTGTTTTGTGAGAGATCCAAGATTTGGAGAGAGATTAGGTGGCATATCTCAGAAGGAATCTCACCGTTGAACTTGTTTGATCTCAAAATTAGAATCCTCAACTTGACTAAGGTAGTTCCAATCCACGGCTGCAAGCTTCCATCAAGATGATTCTCCGAAAGCTCAATCTTCAGCAGCTGTTTGCAGTTACGCAACGAAGAAGGTATGTGGCCCGAAATACTGTTGCGATAGAGATTCAAAGACTGCAGATTTGCAAGAAAACCTATTGAATTTGGGATGACTCCGGATAATTTGTTATCGCCTAGATTCAAGTACTTGAGCGACGCCCATTCCTTCCAGCAATCTGGCAACTTTCCAATCAGTTGGTTTCCCGCCAAATGAAGGATCTCAACTTTATGAGTTTGCGAGCTATTGCACACGAACCGAGTCATGAAACCCAAGAACGAGTTGTTAGACAAGTCCATCTCAACCAAAGCATCTCCAACTCCGGGCAGCGAGCCACTGAACTTGTTCGAGCTCACGTATAAATACCGAGCTCGACTTAGGTTCGGAATCTCACCGCGGAGATTGTTTCTGGTCAGATTCAAAAACGGAATCTCCCAAAACCAGCTTGGGACAGTACCCGAGATTCCGGTATCCGATAAATCAAGCTCCGACACACTCCTCTGAGATTCAATCCACCTTGGAATTCCCGCGCCCACGAATCTCCACGACGCCACCTTGAGAGCAGTGAGGTGGAAGGGCGGGACCCAATCCAGCGACACGTTCAAAAGCAAGCAGTTTGCCGAGGCTGACAGAATCCTCAAGTTTTTCAGATTCGAAAAGTGTTTCTCAGTCAGGGTCCCTTGCAGCAAGCAGTCATCGATGTAAAGCTCTTCCAAGCTTGAGAGCTGACCGTAGCTCTCGGGCAGGCTGCCTGAGAAATTGTTTCCGTAGAGGCTGAATTCCTGCAGAGACGACAGCTTCCCCAGGCTGCCCGGGATCGGACCAGAAAACGAGTTCCCGCCAAAATGAAGGAACTGGATTTTCTTAAAATCTCCGAAGCTGTCTGGGATGCGACCGTAGAGCTGATTGCTTCGCAAGCAAAGGAGCTTGATAGAATTCAAGAAGCAATCCGACATATTTCCGAATGAATCGGATATGTCTCCTTCCAGCTGATTGTACGTCAAGAACAGAAATTCTAACCCGCACATGTTGGAAATCTCTCTGGGAATTTTCCCGGTGAGCTGGTTTCCGAAAAAACTGAGGGTTTTGAGAGATGTTAGATTAGCGACATCGCTGGAGATGTAGCCAAGCATGAAGCTATAGCTGAAATATGCAAACTCCAATTCTTTGCAGGAGTAGAGCCAATCTGGGATTGTGGAGTTTAGACGGTTCTCCGAGAGATCCAGGTATCGGAGTTTGGTGGCTCTGTTAACCGTTGGAATCGGGCCGTTGATGCTGGTGAAGCTAAGGTCAAGATGCTCAAGCTTGGTGAGCTGGAAAATCCATGGCGGGATGGACTGAGAGTGGAAATTGTTGTGAGAGAGATCGAGCAAAGTGAGAGACGATATATTCATAGTACTAGCATTGCTCAAAGGAGATACAAACACAAGGCTGCAATTTTGGAAATGCAGCTCTTGCAAAGAAGGGAGAGTGTTGATTATCTTCCACCAGTTGGAGCTGGATCTGCTGAGGTTGACAAAGCTCATGTCGACGTGCTGCAGCTTCCTGAGCCCGGACAACCATTCTAGGTTGTCCGAGGCCAGTTTGTTCCCGTCCCCCGACATGCTCAACGTCTCCAAATTGGAAAGGTTTCCGATGGTAGGCGGTACGCTCCCATGAAATCCGGCGTTGGATAAGTTGAGATGGTGGAGATTTCTGAGCGATCCGAGGAAGGAAGGGATTGTTTGTGTCAAGTTGTTTTGGCTGAGATCGAGGAATCTCAGATGTTTGAGATTCAGCAGAGATGGATTGATTTGGCCTTGAAGTGAAGGATTGTTTTGGAGATGGAGTTGTTCGACATGGCCGGTTGAGTTGCTGCAGATTACACCTTTCCATTTGCAGCAATCGACTTTACTGTCCCATGAGGAAAAAAGATCGTTTGGATCTTTCAAAGATTGTTTAAACTTTATAAGTGATTGTTTTTCGATTTCGTGGCAGAAAATGTCGTTGTTTGGGATAGAGGAGCTTAGTTTGAATGAAAATATGGAGAAAATGCTGATGAAAAGAAAGGGTGTGTGGTTTGTATTGAAGTCTCGCATCGTTTGCACAAAATTGGGAGTTTGTAGAGATTTGAGTTTTGGATCAACTGTAGGTAGATACTATAAATAGAGTTGGGGAACCTTCTTTGAAGTTACCATCTAGAAAATATAGCACTCTATTTTTCTCACCTCAATTGGATCTTGGAGCATTTGGCAAAGTTGGTCTATACTTATTAGATATTGAAAATCATGAGAGAATTTTGAAAAAATAAATTTGGAAAATTTTGAAGAAATAGATGATTTTGGTCAACTGTAGCTAGATACAACTGTAAAAATACAGTGGGGAACCTTCTATGAAGTTACCATCTAGCAGTAAGCACTCTCTTTTTCTCGCCTCAAATGATTCTAATTCCTTTCTGGACCGGCAAAGTTGGTCCATATTTATAATAAATTGAAAATAAATGGAGAATTGTGAAAAAATAAATTTGGAAAATTTTGAAGAAAACGATGATTTTGAGTGAAAATGAAAAAAGAGGAGAAGGGGAGGATTTTTAGAAGGGGATGAGATAAAAAAAATTTCAAAAAATAAAAAATGATAATACTCCCTCCGTCCCAACGTAATTGTCACCTTTTTCCATTTCGGTCCGTCTCAATTTAATTGTCACACTTCATTTTTACCATAAATGGTAAGTAGGTCCCACATTCCACTAACTCACTTCACTTCACTCACATTTTATTTTAAAACCAATATAAAAAAATGGGTCTCACATTCCACTAACTTTTCCAACCAACTTTTCTTTACATTTTCTTAAAACTCGTGCTCACTCCAAGAGTGACAATTAAGTTGGTACGGAGGGAGTAATTCTTTTGGAAAACAGTAAAACCAAAAATATATTTTTAAAAAATATAGTACTACTTCCTTATACCATTTATAGAATAATTTTGACTCGATACGAATTTTAAAAATTTCTTGAATTTGTGAAAGTGTATAACTCGAATATGGGACCCAAGTTTAATACTCCCTCCGTTCCGCGATAGTTGAGTCATTTCATTTTCTGCACTCGTTTTGGAAAAATGATAATAAATAGTTAAAATGAAGATAAAGTAAAGTAAGTGACAAAATAAGGTAAATAAGAGTCTTATCTACATTATTCTCTCTCTTACATTACATTTTCTCCACTTAATTATTTATTATCATTTTTCTAAAATGAGTGCAGAAAATGAAATGACTCAACTATCGCGGAATGGAGGGAGTACTAGTTTTATATTGTACAATGAGTGCAAAAAGTTAGTACTTCCTTTGTCCCACAATAAAAGTCACATTTTACCATTTCGGTCTATCTTATAATAAGAGTCACATTTCACGTTACCATAAATGGTAAGTAGGTCTCACATGCCACTAAGTCACTTCATTCACATTCTATTATAAAATCAATATAAAAAGTAGACCCCATATTCCATTAACTTTTCCAACCCACTATTCTTTACTCCCTCCGTCCGCTATTATGAGTCCCGGTTACTTTTGCACACTCGTTTTATAAAAATGATAATAAATAGTTAAAGTGGAGAAATAGTAAAGTAAGAGAGAGAATAATGTTGAGAGGGAGTACATTTCTAAAACCCGTGTCCATAACAAATGTGACTCATATTGTAGGACAGAAGGAGTAGTAGAATGTGAGGTCCGCATATAAAAAATGGAATAAAGTAAATTGATCTTTAAATCGTGGACAACCAAAAATGACAAAATAGTTCTTTAAATGATGGACAGAAGAGTTGAATATATGCTCTGTCAACACGCGTGTTGCATCCACAGTTTTAAAAACCGGACGATTTGACCAGTTGGACCGTGAATTGGTAAGTGGTCCGGTCCGATCCGGTTCACCCCTAAAAACCGTGGGCATGTCAGGCCGCTTTGAACCAATGGAATCGGCAGGTCCGACCGGTTGGGCCGAGAACCGGAAACCGGTTTTGTATCTTTAAAATGGCTTGTTTAAAATCTATACATATATAAAGTTCCCGGTTTTTGGATTGACACGTGGCACTATTTTGGGCGGGAAAATGAAGTTGATTTATATATATATATATATATATATATATATATATATATATAGGGTGCTGTTAGGTTGAGATTATTTAATTAAATTAAGAAATGAGATGCAATCTCAGCCACTAATCCACAAGATTAATGAAATGTCAACAGCTATTACATTATGTCAACACAGGGGTATAAGTGTCATTTCATTAATAATATGGCAGAAAAAAATAAAATTGTATTTGAAATCATTTTCTAAAACCCTCTCCAAAAGTCTCTCTGAAAAATCTGTTGATCTTCATACAATTCACACAATTGTGCAAAATCGAAGACCTTCAAAATCTATGAAGTATACAGAAGCTGAAGCTGAAGCTGAAGCTGAAGCTGAAGAATTTGAGCAATACCGTTTTTCCCCCAAATTGAAGCTGAAGAATTTGAGCAATTGAAACATGAATATAGGAAGTAAACAGAAGAGGAGAAGACAATTACGATGGCGAGAAGGTAGGGGATGAAGACGAGTGTGTTGGCGATTAGGTAGGAGGAGAGGCGGTAGACGCCGCTGGAGGCTTCTCGGAGGAGGATTGGGCGCTCGTTGATGAAGATCGGGAGGGTGAACGCGAAGGTGAGCGTGAACGCGAAGAGACCTAATCGCTTCTCGATCCCCAATTTGTCTAATCCGATGTTGATGTAAATCTTGCCGAGCACGATTCCGACTCCTACGCTTGCAGTGTGTTGGTGACGAGCAATTGCTTCGTTCTATAAATGATTTTCCAGAATTGGAAGGATAGGAGTGTGAATTCGTGGATTCTCGAGCTTCCAGATCTGATTTTGTGTTCAATTGGAGGAGGAGAGATGGATTCAATTGACATCTGCTGTATACTGCCCAAAGAACAGTAGTTATTTTGATGTTGGTACATATGTTGTTCAAATTTACCATGCTTTCTCTAGGTTAAGCTAGTTATTATCCATCCTTTTGTCCTATGAATATCGTTAGAGAAGTTTAAATGCAGTTTATACCATGCTTCCTTTGGTTTGCTTTCTTGAGTTTGGTCCTTGTTTTCATGTTCCCATGAAAGTGCAGTTTATTGAATCCAAATATTTCTATTTTCTTTAAAACTATGCTTCTTTTCTTAAAAATATTTGTATGGCAGAGCATGTTGATACTAACATAATAAAGAAATCCTCATGTAAATTTTGGATGTCCTGTTTCTTGATCATAACTTTCCTTTTGTGATGTATCCCCTACCACCCTCCACCATGTCATATCATTTTCCTGCTCCTGCTCCTGCTGTTCCGGTGGTTGGAGGTTGGTGAGGATTTCCATGGAGAATTCGAGGGGATCGAGCTGAGGGGGACGGTGAAGCCGTTGGAGAGGAGGAAGGCTTTGAGGGAGAAGATGTCGTCGTGGTGGATCTCGAAGCAGCAGCAGCCGTCGCAGGGCGTGACGCCGGAGCTCTTCTCTGTGCTGCAGTAGGTGAAGAGAGCGCCGGTGTCGTTCCGGAGCCACCAGCAGCACAAGGAGACGGCGGAGGTGGTGGAGCTCGATCGGATTCTCCAGGTCTTTGATGAATTGATTCAGAAGGTGTGTGTGTTTGTGCGTGTCAAAGTTTAGAGTGATTTGTCTGGCTAATCTAATTATTAAGATTCGATTTTTTTTTCCAGAAAAAAATGTTCTTTTTTCTTGTTTATAGTGATGGTTGAATGTGTTATGTTTTTCTAGCAAATGTTTCCTTTCTTTTAAATGAGGGATTTTTTTTGGTGGATTGTTTTTCTTATTCTTGAGCTGAAATTGTTCTTAATGGAGTTGTTGTCTTAGTTAATTCTGCTGATTTTTTTATTGGTCTTGATATTTTACCATAGGTAATCTCTCTCTCTGTTTGCCTCTTGAGCTAAGATTTCCATAGCTTCTTGGTTCTTGTAAGAAACATATTGATCTATTTGAGAGAAAGAGTGAGAGTGAGAGTGAGAGAGAGAGTGAAAAACATCTTGATCTTATGTCAACTACAATGTCAACAGCAAACGTTATTCGTGTCAACTATGATGTCAACATCAAACGTTATTTATGTCAACTACGATGTCAACATCAAACGTTATTTATGTCAACTATTATGTCAACAACAACTCATTCAGGAGACAGAAAAGATTGATTTCTGAAAAAGGATAGAAGAAGATACTGTTGATGCTGCTGCAATGGGGGAGGGTTCCTAATTGAAGATCTTGGCTCTCAGCTACCTTTACTTGCCCGCTAGACTTCAAGGTTGTTTCCTTTACCTGAGTGCATTCCCCGAAGATTGTGAGATACGTGCCTCTAAACTCATCAAACTTTGGGTTGGTGAAGGCTTCTTCCTAAAACCTGCACTACCCACACAAACCATGAACAACTATTGTGGTTTCTGACTTTTGAACTTAGCAGTATGTAATATATATGAAATGTCAACCAGTTCAACAACTTATATTGAAATGTCAACAACGCAAAAATAATTCTTATAATTAAAAAAGAACAACTATTTGGTCTTAATTTTTTTATTTGAAACAAGTTCTGGTATCATGATCATGCAATACATGTCAATTGCTTTCGTATAAAATATCAACAACTTATATGAAAATATCAACAACTTGTATATCAAATGTCAACAACTTGTCAACAATTTGTATATAGTGTCAACAACTCAAAAACAATTCTTGTAATTTAAAAATAACAACTATTTTATCTTCAATTTTTATTCGACACAAGTTTTGACATCATGATCATACAACACATGTCAATAGCCTGCATATCAAATGTTAACAATTTATAGCAAAATGTCAACAGCTTGTCAACAACTTGTATATAGTGTCAACAACTAAAAAACAATTCTTGTAATTAAAAATAACAACTATTTTATCTTAATTTTTTTAATTGACACAAGTTCAGGCATCGTGTTCATACAATATATGTCAATAGCATGCATATCAAATGTCAACAACTTATAGCAAAATGTCAACAACATGTTAATAGTCTGTATATAAAATGTCAACAGCCTGTCAACGACATGTATAAAGTGTCAACAGCTCAAAAACAATATCAATAGCGAGAATATCAAATGTCAACAACTCTATTAAAATGCCAACAACTAAAAAATAACACTTATAATTCACATATCAATAGCGATAATATCAAATGTCAACAACTCTATTAAAATGTCAACAACTCTATCAAATTCAGAAACATAGCAGAGCTTCCACCAACATACACAAAATCTATTAGTCAATTAAAAAATCTAACAATTTCGACATGAGGATTCAATATCTCACAAATCTTATTGTTCCAATTTTCAGATCTACAAATTCCAATTCAGGAAAAATGAGTAAAATCACAGATCTCACTACAAAATCCAACAAAGAGTAGAAATCAATGATGTCGGCGAGGAGCTCGGGTTCCATCTCGAAATCGGGCAAAACGTCGCTCTCGTCGATTCCGAGGAAGAGATCGTCGAAATCAATACTGTCGAACAGATTGACGCCGGAGAAATAGGGGAACTCGGCAGCGTCATTCGAGAAGCCTTCCATTTCGCCTTCCAATTCGGAGGCGCAGCAATGGCGGCGGCAGTGGAGGAGGATGTGGAGTCGTGCGACAGCGGTGGAGATGAAGTGCGGCGGAGATGAGGAGCGGCGGTGGTTGACGAGGAGGAGATTTTTTGAGTGAAATTGATATTTTTTTAAGATTACCGCTCACCCACCCCCACATTCCCTGCCACACCATCGAATTTCCCCTCAAAACCTCCCCCCTCCGCCGCCGCACCACACACCTCCACCCTTCGCCGCCGTCGATGCTCCGGAGAAAGTCGTCGAGCTCGGTGACCAGATCTCGAACCTCACCTTCGCCGACACTCAGAAGCTCGTCGAGTACCTCCAGGACAAGCTCGGCGTCTCCGCCGCCTCCTTCGCCCCCTTCGACGTGGTGATCGACGACGTGCAAGCAACTCAAGGATCGCGGCGATTAAGGTGGTTAGGGCTTTGACGAGCCTGGCGCTGAAGGAGGCGAAGAAATTGATTGAAGGAAAGAGTGACGAAGGAGGAGGCGGAGGAGGCGAAGAAGTAGCTCGAGAAGGCCGACGCGAAGATCTCCATTTTAGCGTGATGCAGAGGAAATTTCGATCGACTAATTTTGTGCGGTAAATGAATTTTGATTTCTGGTCGATTTCGTTTGAATTTGGAAATAGATGAGTAGATGCAGTTCATAATCTGAATTTGTGATTCAATTGAGCTCAATTTTCTATTTCAATTCCCACTGCCGAAAAATTTGTTTTGCACTGTGCTATAAACAAAAGCTGCTGTTTATTAAAGATAAACAAATTTGAATTGGTAATTTTAAAATTGAAAATTTTCATCATACGTTTGGGAATGGTAATTGAATTGTAAGAAATTCAAATAGATTTGGAATTGAAGCTCCGATTTGGAATTGAAGCTCCGCAAAAGCGTTGTTGCTTGTGTGGATCAGATCGAAGCATTTGGTGATGTTGTTGCTTGTGTGGATCAGATCGAAGCATTCGGTGAATCCTTATAAGTGTTATTTTTTAGTTGTTGATATTTTAATACGAGTTGTTGACATTTGATATTCTCGTAATTGATATGTGAATTATAAGTGTTATTTTTAGTTGTTGACATTTTAATACGAGTTGTTGACATTTGATATTCTCGGTATTCAAATGTGAATTGTAAGTGTTATTTTTTAGTTGTTGACATTTGATATTCTCGGTATTCAAATGTGAATTATAAGTGTTATTTTTTAGTTGTTGACATTTTAATACGAGTTGTTGACATTTGATATTCTCGGTATTGATATGTGAATTGTAAGTGTTATTTTTTAGTTGTTGACATTTTAATACGAGTTGCTGACATTTGATATTCTCGGTATTCAAATGTGAATTGTAAGTGTTATTTTTTAGTTGTTGACATTTTAATACGAGTTGTTGACATTTGATATTCTCGGTATTGATATGTGAATTGTATGTGTTATCTTTTAATTGTTGACATTTTAATACGAGCTGTTGACATTTGATATTCTGACTATTGAAATGAAATGACACTTATACCCCCGTGTTGACATAATGTGATAGCTGTTGACATTTAGTTAATCTTGTGGATTAGTGGCTGATATTGCATCTCATTTCTCAATTTAGCTAAATAATCTCAACCTAACAGGACCCTATATATATATATATATATATATATATATATATATATATATATATATATATATATATATATATATATAGGGTTGTATTATAGGGTTCAGGGTTGTATTATATACCAAACTAGTTTAAAACACTAAACGCCAAACACATCATTATATAATAACGCGGTGTTCATTACAACTTTATTTATAATTCATTATAGGGAATTCTGAGATTTAAAAACAATGACATCATCATGCATAGTTTAGAAATCTGAAGTTCATTATAAGTTTGTTATTAGTTCATTATAATGAACTCCAGGTTATCATATAATGATGTTGTTCGGTGTTTAAGGTTTAGGAGTGGTTTGGTATTGATCACAATTCACAGTCATATATATATATATATATATATATATATATATATATATATTTGTCTGATTTCATGCATATTTGTTACTGTTTTTACACTCAAAGTAAAAGCAATTTATGTTTCCAATGTTTGTATTCTATTTTTTTTTCGATTTTTATGTATAGGTTTCATTAATGTGTACTTAAACTTATTCTATTACAAATAAATAGGTATTATAGAAAATTACATATATACTTATTTGAATAGGAATTGAGATAAAAAAAAATACTCCAACTTCCAATGCAACTCGAAACCTGTACAAACATAAAAAAATAGATTAGCTTTCAATCCAAAAATAACATGTGTAATAGGATAAAATCAAATAGGTATTATAGAAAATTACTTATATATATTTTTGAATAGGAATTGAGATTAAAAAATACTCCAAGTTCATGCAACTCGAAACCTGAACAAACATAAAAAATAGATTAGTTTGCACACATTTATAACATGAACAATAGGATAAAATTATATAGCTGAGTTTGTACAACTAAAATATGAACCGGAAATTATATAACTGCATTTTTTTTGAAGCATGTGTTGGTGGATCCGTTGAAAGTCCTATTATTATAAGTGATATTGTACTAGATCAACGAAATATATCTCTTAAGGAAGGGAGCACTATTGTTTCGTCTTCGTTGTATCAAAATGGAGGTATTCTTTTATCACTATTGAGATGAAATTTTATTAACTTTATGTTTATGTAAGTTTAATGAATTGAGTATACTGCATTAATAACTATTTTTATTGTTTATTTTTGTTAATATTATCATAATATCCGAATAATTTGGTTTCTATATATACTTAATAGAAGTATTTTTTTATGTATTTAGTTTTTGTAGTTTAAAATGAGTAATTTATGTTTTGATGAAGTTGTTTTATTCATAATATGATGTAATATAATATAGAAAAAAATTTACAAAATTTACAACATCCTTGCGTTGTAATGGGCAGGGATGCGCTCTCAGTACGCGATTTGTCTTTGGTTGTTGGCGAACATCAGGTCCTCCGAAATATCAACCTAATACGTCATAGAAGCACGGTCTCCTCGATGTTGTAGTTCGTCCTCCCTGAGGCAAATTCTTTGTTGATCCCTGGATGCGACAACTTCTGGGCTTTGTACTTCATTTTTTTTCTTCCTTTCCTTGGGGGCAGGGGTGGGGCTCAGCTCCATGTCGGAGAGTCTGTAGGAATCAGTGGTAAATTCCGAATCATACTAGGTGTTCAGATCCTAGTTGGACTCGACGAAACTCGGTGTATCGAACGACCGGTATTCGTCAGGTTCTGTACCCGATCACCGGGCACCACCGCCGCCGAACATCGGCATTCCGTCGGGACTATTTGGATTCGGAAAATCATAGGGATTCATTCTTCAAATGATAGAAATTGAAACGGGGGAAGAGAGTGGAGTGAAAGATGTGAAATGAAGTACAAAAGTGGTGATGTATATAGAAGAAATAAAAAAATAAAAAAAGAAGAAAATGCGTCGCATCCTTCGGTCCTATTGACATACTTGGATTTTGCATGGTTTTAGAGAGTAGTCTAGGATGATTTTGTTATGTTTTATCTTTGTTTGACATGATTATGACTAAATTTTTATATTCTAGTATTTTGACATGTTTGTTGAAATATGATTGAAAAAAATTAGAAAAAGGTACAAAATATGTAGATGTGCCACAAACTTAGTTCGAGGCAATTCTGGTGACGATATTAAAGTCCAATCAGCCCCCAATGCATATCATTATCTTCTTCTTTGAAAGAGCTTCGTGTCGGTACCTCGTACGCCTCAATCGAAGTCCGGTAGAAGAAGTTATGGCCGTTATAAAAACACTACGATGTCCAGGGCAGGGTGAATTATTACCATGTAAATTCACCCGGCCGGGTACTACTGATACAACATTGGACTTCCAGTAAGGGGTCGAAAAGCTTCACGGGGCCGGGTGAATTTTACCCTTACAAATGCACGCGGCCGGGTGCGCTGTTTTGGCGAGATGATTTTGATGAAACGCGATTTTGAAGGAGAAAAAAGGCTAGTGATGCAGAGACTGCCGGTTGATTCACTACCTACCACCTCCTACACTCACACACACCCCAAGAACACCTTCGAGAGAGATTTGAAGATTAAAGACTCTACATCAGAAGATTGAAGCTTCGCTCCATAGATCTATCTCACGGGAGTAATTAGTATCTTTTTATCCATGTATTTGTTAAATTCCTTTGTGTTAAACTTGGTTTTCTACATGAACATGAGTAGCTAAACCTTTCTTGTAGAATTATTGGTGATGATGCACTAATTTCATTGTTTTTATTCAATCAATTTTTTTCTTACCTTGCTCTTGTAGTTGTTTGATTATTCTTGGGTTTAGTCCTTTCAATTTGCTTGATCACCACTTGATTGTGTAGGATTAATTAGATTAATCGGGAGATTAAATAGTTACTTTGGAAATAAGAATAATTCACACCTTAATACAATAAAACTCGGGAGAGTTGAAGTTTTGAGTGAGGTCTTTGATCTCATCGTGCTTTTGAGAGTTAGGGGTGTAGGATTTGAAGGGGACTTCAATCCTAGCACCTAATCTACATGTTTCTCACCTCGGGAGGGGGTTTAATCTAAAATTGTGATCGACTTAATAACTCTAGGGACACCAAAATGTAAGACAAATAGATTGGATAAGAGCTTGGAATTGTGCATCGGATCCTTGAGTTCTACAACTTTCTCCATATTATCTTTTCACTTCTTGTTTACTTGTTCTTATTTGTTTACTTGCTTATTATATGCTTTTTTTAAATTTTAGAACAAACCAAACCTACTCCGGTTGTCTAGATAGTAGTTAATATTTGTTCGTGGTAGTTAAGTTGGTACAAATTTGTATTTGTGGGATACGATACTCTAGCTTACTAATCGTTGCACTAGCCCCGTAGACTTGCAGGTGTTACTTGTGTTAAAATAAGTTGAGACACCTATCGTCTGCATCCCCGCAATGGGGCGGAAAATAGGCCGGAGGATGCGAAATTAGAAGTCATCGTCCCCGAAGGAAGCATAGGGTACGGAGGAAAGAGAAGCCATCGTCCGTGCACCTGCAGTGGCAGATGATAGGGCATAGGATGCATCGGTCGGGCTATCCTCCGCCCCATTATGGATGCTCTAACTTGTTATCGCAAATAGCATTAATAGTTATTCATTTATATAAATTAAATAAATACATTAATTTTGAAGGATTAAAGTTTTACTAATAATGATTTACTATGTGACAAATTGTTAATATGACAAATATTGGCGGACGGACAAAAAAGAAAACTAGTGACCAGTAATGGTAAACAGATGGAGTATTTCTTTCACATGCTATATTGTTTTCTTAGTTCACACACGCATTGTGTGAAAGTACACGATGCTTACCGTCTATGAACTATGAAAACAATATATTCCATCCGTCCCCCGTTAAGTTTTTTATTTTGGTCTCTCCCTTATTAATTGTTTCACTTCATTCTTATTACCTTTAGTAATGGAGTTAATATTTCACTAACTCATTTCACTCTTATATTATATTATATAATAGTAGAACTCACATACTATTAATTTTTTCAATTCACTTTTTTTTATTTCTATATATACCTAATATAAGTATTTGTTGAATTATTTTTTGTTTAATTCAATTGTACTAAATAATTATATTTTAAGCATATGTTGGTGGATCTGTTGGAAGTCCTATTATTATAAGTGATATTGTAACAGATGAACGAAATATATTTCTTACGGAAGGGAACACTATTGTTCTGTCTTTGTTGTATCAATCTGGAGGTATTCTTTTATCACTTTGAGATGGAATTTTATTAACTTTATGTTTATGTAAGTTTAATGAATTCGGTATACTGCATTTATAACTATTTTTATTGTTTATTTTTGTTAATATTATCATAATATCCGATAATTAAAATTATTATATTTAACCAATTCTTTGCTCCTAACGCTTTTTAGTTTTTGATTTTTATATTCATTTGTAAATGTGTTAATAGAAATACAAATAAACTGATTTTTAATATTTAACTGTAGATTATTGGAATATTGGTGATGCATTGTTCTCCTGTTCGCATTGTGGTGCGTTGTTTTGGTACGAGGAACGTCTTGGTAAACCGAATAAACCGAAGAGTCCGAGATATTCCCTTTGTTGTATGAATGTGAATATTGAGCTTCCTCTGATGATCAGACCACTTGATGTTTTATTGCGTTTGATGTTCTCTAACGATGCCAAAAGTAACCACTTCTGGAAAAACATTCGTTCATATAATTCTATGTTTTGTTTTACTTCTTTAGGAGGTAAAATTGATAATAGTGTGAACACCGGTGGTTCTCCTCCTATTTTTCGATTACACGGTCAAAATTACCACTTAATTGGTAGTTTGCTACCGCTGCATGGTAAACTTCCCAAGTTTGGTCAATTGTATATTTATGACACAGATAATGAGATCAATAATAGAATTGTCTCAGTGAGGTATGTCTTTTTATTTAAATGTAGTTATTATTTTTTAGTGGGAGAAATGATGCTAATAATCTTCATGCTGAGATTGTATGTGACCTACAATTTATGTTGGATGAGTATAATGCGTTGGTGAAGTCATTTCGTTTAGCTAAAGATATGATCAATCAAGATAGTCCACCAAATGTGAAATTGGGGTTGCTTAGTAAAAGAGGTAGGGATGGAAGGGCAGATAACCTACCTTCTGTTTCTGAGGTAGCTATGCTTGTGGTTGGCGATTTTGACTACGCATTGGGTGATAGAGACATTATTGTTGAAAAACAGTCAGGAAAACTTCAACGTATTAGTGAACTTCATCCTTCTTATCTTGCATTGCAATATCCGTTGTTGTTTTTCTATATGGAGAGGATCAATATACAGAATTCATAGGTTTTTCTGACTCTTCTACATCCTCATCCAACAATAGAAAGAGAGTTAGCCCTAAAGAGTTTTTTTCGTACCGCATGCATGATAGAGTTGCTGAGTGTTCTATTATTTTGTATGCGAAGTGATTGTATCAACAATTTATTGTGGATGCATACACTATGATTGAATCTGAGCGATTAACGTTTGTTCTAACGCAACAAAAGAAATTGCGTGCTGAAATCTATAGCGGGTTAGAGGAGGCCGTTCTACGTGGTGAAATCGATAGTTCCAGACATGGAAAACTTGTTATATTGCCTTCTAGTTTTGTTGGTGGTGCTCGGTATACGATTCAGAATTATCAATATGCGATGGCTATATGTAGGTGGATTGGATATCCAAATCTTTTATAAGATTTACCTGCAATCCTAAGTGGCTTGAGATTTAGAGGTTTGTTGGGTCTAGGGGTCTAAAATCAGATGATCGCCCTGATATCGTTAGTAGAATGTTTAAAGTGAAGTTGGATGGTTTCATAAGGGATGTTAAGACTAAGAAATATTTGGAGCTGTTAAAGCAGGTTCATTTTATATTTTTTAAAGTCTTATTAAATATGAATTTAAGGATATTATTTTATAATTTAACCATATTCTTTTTATTTTTTGTGATGCAGTTCTTTATACCATTGAGTTTCAGAAACGTGGATTGCCTCATGCACATATTACTTGAGATGTTTGTTGAATGTCGTTAAGGGAGCTACATGCTATGAGGATCTTAGATTTGTTAATGGTGTTCAGCATGATACGTTTAGAGATGCGTGCTTCGCTTTAGGATTGTTGGATGACGATAAAGAGTATATTGATGGAATTGTTGAGGCTTCTTTTTGGTCATCTGCCCATTCATTGAGATTGTTATTTGTAAGTCTGTTGTCATCGGAATCTGTATCTCGATCGGATGTTGTAAGGAAAAAGTGTTGGAAACATTTATCTAATGATGTTGTTTATAATCAAAAGAAAATTAAGGAATCTACTAAGTATTTTTGAACTGAAATATTTTGGTTGTATTTATTAAATTTTTATGTTTTATAAACAAAAAATTACATGCATATTTTTCCTACTCCAGATTTGGTGCTGAGTGATGATGAAATTCAGAATTTTGTGTTGGCTGACATTGAGAAATTGTTAATGAACGTTGGTAAAGGTTTGCGTGACTACCATGGTATGCCGTATCCAGAATCGCAGTATTTTGAAACATTTCAGAATACATTGATCAGCGATGAGTTGTCTTATGATCGTGAAGCATTAGGAAGAGAGCACTTGGAATTTCATTCAAAGTTCACTAATGAGCAACTTCATGTTCATGATACCATAATGTCGTCTGTGAATTCTACTGAAGGAAAAATATTTTTTGTTTATGGTTATGGAGGTACTGGAAAAACATTTATATGAAGGTCTTTGTCAGCAGGGATTCGTTCGACAGGAGGTATTGTGTTAAATGTGGCATCCAGTGGCATAGCTTCTTTATTGTTACATGGGGGTAGAACTGGTCACTCACGGTTTAAGATTCCTATCAATGTTAATGAAGATTATATGTGCAATATAAAACAAGGAAGTGATCTTGCTGAGCTTATCATACAGTCGAAACCTATCATATGGGATGAAGCACATATGATTCACAAACATTGCATAGAAGCCATTGATAGGACTTTTAGAGATATTCTTCGTGTGTATAGTGAGTCCAGTATGGACAAACCGTTTGGTTGGAAAACTAGTTTTTGGTGGTGATTTTAGGCAAATTTTACCTGTTGTTCCTAAAGGGAGTCGGAAAAATGTTGTGAATGCCACCATTAACTCATCATATCTTTGGAGGAGTTGTACAGTGTTGAGGTTGACCAGAAACATGAGACTTTTGAGTGTTGAATCTTCTGTTGAAGCTTCTAAGTTGAAGGAATTTTCATCTTGGGTTGCTTCTATAGGTGATGGAGTTGTTGGTGGTCCGAATGATGGTGATGTCGCAATTGATCTTCCCTCTGACATTGTTTTGTCTAATGTTGGAGATCCTCTTAAAACCATTGTTGAAAACATATACCCTTCATGTATGGATTCTGAAGAGTTGAGCAATTGTTTGTATGATCGTGCTATACTTGGTCCCACGCTTGATGTTGTTGATGAGGTTAACCAATTCATGATTTCAATGGATAAATCTCAAGGGCGGGTATATTTGAGCTCTGATAGCATTTCAAATTCAGATTCCACTTCAAATGGTTCTGCTGAGATTCATTCTGTTGAATTTTTGAATAATTTGAAATGTTCAGGTACCCCTAATCATGAATTGATGTTGAAACTTGGAACTCCTGTGATGTTGTTAAGAAACATATATCATTCTAATGGTTTGTGTAATGACACCAGATTGATAATTACCCGTTTAGGTGATTATGTTTTGGAGGCCCGTGTCTTGGGTGGGCATAATTTAGGTGATAAGGTTTTGATTCCGCGAATGTCATTCATACCGTCTAATCTAAGGCTACCTTTCAAATTCCAACGACACCAATTTCCTCTGGCTGTGTCATATGCAATGACCATTAACAAAAGTCAAGGCAAATCATTGTCTCATGTTGGATTATTTTTTAAAAAACCTGTCTTCTGTCATGGACAACTTTATGTTGCTATATCTAGAGTCACAAGTCGTGAATGATTGAAAATTTTAGTTTGTGGCGATGAAATTGATAGTAGAAGTGATTCTACTCTTAACGTTGTATACAAACAAGTCTTTCAAAATGTATGAATTACTGGTGTTAGATAGATGTTTGTAACGTTTTTGTTAAGAAGATATTTGAATTCTGTATTTTGTTGTTTGAATTTATAATGAACTATTTAATTTTTCAAACTGTTTTTATTTATTTACTTTAGTATTTAGTATTTCTCAATATTTTGTTTGTATATCCTGTTCTGTTTTTATTTTTTTCCCTCATGTCTTTCCGTTATAGTGGATCGATAGATTGATATATGTAGAAGTAAAAGTATGTTTTTTGAAATGTTAATAATCATATTTATACAATATTTCAATAGTTTTTATTTTGAATTTCAAAAATTGCAACAATATTATATTTTAAAAAAATATATTTGATTTTTTAAAAGATAATTTGGTCCGTGCATATCACGGGTGGTAAAACTAGTTTAATTAAAATAGGAGACTAGAGGGGGTCAAACCCAGGAGTGATAGATGAATCTCTACCACTCCACCACATATATATGAATGAAAAATTATGAACATTAATTATTCTTATACATTAAACATGTAATTTTTGTTCAATTTTACTTCCTCCGGTCCCCATTAAATGTCTCATATTTCCTTATTTGGATGGTCCTCAATAAATGTCTCATTTCACTTTTACCATTTTTAGTAGTGGACCTCACATTCCACTAACTCATTCCCACTCACATATTATTATAAAACTATTATATAAAAATAGAATACACATTCAACTAACTTTTTTCTACTAACTTTTATTCACAAAGTCAAACAATTTCTTAAAATCCGCACCGGTCAAATATGAGACATTTAATGGGGACCGGAGGGTGTAACTATCATCCACTAAATTTTAATTATATTTTGTTAGTCATTTATTAATTATACATAAGATTTAATGTTTTATGTAATTCATTATTTACTGTAATAACTAATAATACTAATATATATTTTTATCCAAATTAACTACAAATCCATGTTTAATTTTATATATGTGCTATAGTATTATTTCATCATATAAATATTTTTTGAATTGATATAAATTGTATCTATTTATATATAATATGTCCTTTTTTAGCTACACTAATTAATAATTTATGTATTTAATTATTATCGATAAAAAGATTATTTAAATTTTATCATTCACTTATTTTAAATATTGTTCTTATTTACTTTATTATACATAAAGTTTAATAGTATATTTTTATTATTGGAGTATATTATTACTAATTATAATTGATTACTTACTAAATTTTATATATTTTTTATTTATATATTTATTTAATTATATATATTTGCAACAGTGAAACGGTTCGACCGATTGAACCATGAACCAGTAGCCTCGCCGGTTCACTCACTGGTCTAGTTTTTAAAATATTGGTTGCACCACTAAAAAACACACAAAGAGACCCACATGAGCAACACGCGTGAATGGCGTGAGACGTACGCAATGCGTGCCATCTAGGCCTGTGCCACCCCTTCAACAGGATGACCCTGCAGTGCACGGACGACGAACCGTGCATCATATATACCTCTCTCGATGCTCTAAGATCTTAAAAATAAAATATACTCCATTAATCTAAGAGTTATATAGCCGAATAATAATAAATGAGATAATGATGCTCAGCACACAAGTTTTGACCTGTAACAAATTGAAGTAAAGATCACACCACATCTTTTATTTTGAAAGGTAGCCAGACATGGGTATCATTTTTCAAAATGTAGTAGGAAAGAATAACGATTTACAGGATTCTTTTCTATTTTTTTAGAACAAATATCAACTCATAGTTGAAAAAGAATATATTCTAGAAACACTCACTGTTCATAGTCGGAAAAAATACTCACCAGTATATCAATTGACTCCCCTCGTTCGCATCTTTATAAATTTATTGAACGCATTGTATGATTTAAAAGTACTAATACGATTTGTTTGGATTCAAATATTCGCGAGTTCGACGTTTTTTTTTATTTTTTTCGATTTAGTAAATTATAAATTTATGCGTAGGGTACACTAATAAAGTTATAAGGGATCAAAATAATTAAGTTAGTTTATCTTGACATTTACAAAATGTCAATACAAATTTGTATTGACATATTCATGTCACTGTGTTACATTTTTAATATAATGTGTTAGTTAGCAGGTTGCACATTAAGATGGTTAGTATTTGATCACGTCCCTAGGAGTATATATACAACGACACACTCAGGTGGAGTCGCGCCGTCCCACGAGGCTGCGGGAGAACATTACTTGTCGACCTCCGACCCCGACCCCGACCAGCTCTACCTCCAAGTCTGCCTGCAGACTTCCACCTCAATGATTCGGCCTTTGCCGGAAACAAATAGTAACAAAGATTAAGTGAAATAATAAAATAGAAAGATGGCGGAGGGGGGAGACAACTCTAACGTTATCGGCAAAAAATATTAGCCACAGATTTGTCCTTCACTAGTATTAGTAACATCCTCACCGACAAAATATGTGGTCGCTAAATGTATCGGCGACAAAATATGTGGTCGCAAAATGCTGATTAGTGACAGCATTTTCCGTCACTAATTCTGTGTCACGTACTCACTATCTAGTGATGACATTATTCTTCACTAAAATGCCATTTGGAGATTTTTTGTTGTACTCATATTTTTGCCAGGATATTGAAATAAGCCTCAAAATTAATAATCAATAAATATTAAATCAACAAAATAAAAATCATAAATAGTTAAGAATAAAGTTAGCCGTTAAAACAAACAATAAAAAGTAATCCGAGAACCTCAAAAGATCTACTCCATCTGTCCTATTATATGTGAGGAGTTTTTTCGGGCAAGGTATTTAAGAAAATGATATTTATTAAGTTAAGTATATAGAATAAAGTACAAACATGAAAAATATAAAAGAAATAAAGAAATATTAAAGTAAGAAAGATAGAAACAAAGTACCAAGAGAGATAAAGGTGTTGCTTTTTTATGTTTTTTGACATAAAAAGAAATTAATGTGGGATAACACAGAATGAAAAGTTGATTACTTATAGTGGGACACAGAGAGTAGGAGTACATATTATTGGCGGTGTATTCGGGATGGAGTAGCTCCTTTCTTCCTTGAGGCACTGAGGGCTAGGCGGGTGGACTTGCGGCGATCACGTTACGAGATGGCGTAGACGGCTCAACCGCGCAAGGGATTTGTCAAGGGAGTCTAAGCACACTGCATATTCTACATGTGATGATAAACAAAGACATGTATGGTTTTTGTATAAATTGATTAAAGAAGCACAGGAGTGTCAAACCCTAGAAGACACAATTCAAGGAAAGAATCAAGGAAAGAATCAAGGAAAGAAATAAATCTATTTTAGGAGAATACCAATTAGTGATTATACCTAGAATAGATTGATATGTTTTCAAATATACTTGTATTTCTCTCCTATAAAAAGAGATCATTGTATACAATGTAAAACACACAGAAATACAGAAATAAGAGAATCATAAACTTTGTTCTCTGCAATTCACCATGCCTAGCCTTTTATCCCTTATCCCTCTCGGTTACCATCTTCAAGATGGTATCAAAGCGGGTCGCCGACTATGGGTCAAATTTAACTGACCCAGCAGTAAAACCCAAAAAAATGACTGACCCAACAGTATATTTGGGCTGAAAATTTGGGCCAAGTGGTCCAACCGATCGAAAAAAAATTAGACCGATTGTCCAATCGATTGGCAATTGAAACTAAAAAATATAACATATAACTGTCCCACATCGGTGTCAAGAGAAAACTGAAACTAGTATATAAGTCTCATGGGCCCCTCCTCCTATCACCAATTGGTTTTAGGATGGAACCCATGGATTTATATCATGGTATCAAAGCAGGTTATTAAGGTGGGGACTCAGAGAGAGTTCATCACCGTCCCAAGGCTACATTTCCCGACCGTCTGTCCTTAACCCTGTGAGCAAACAAAATGTCAGAAACCACCGAGAGTTCAAACACAGATCCACATAACACAAACACTTAAAACCAAACCAATTTTCCACCAGATTTCGCGGCACAATTTGTCGAATTCCTGAAATTTAAGGAATTTTCATCAGGGCACAGCTCGAAAAACCCCTCAACCCAGTCAGAATCGCTGGGGGAAGTAACCATCAAAACAAAGCTCAACGGGAACAACTATCCCCTATGGGCCAACCTGATGAAGAGGGCTATTGGCTGTAAAGGGCTGACCTCTCACATAATAGGAGTTTCAGACCCCGAACCGCCGATAACCGACCCAAATTACCCGAGGTGGCAGCAGAGAGATCACTGCACCTTCAATTGGATTATCAACAACATCGAATCTGACCTTGTAAATGAAGTTTCTCAATACGCGACCGCCAAGGACCTTTGGGAGGTGACAATCACGTATGGCAGCGGGAGAGATCCATTTCAGGTGTACGACCTACACAAACAATGTATGACGATCAAACAAGGAGGAATGACCTTGGAAGCATTGTGTCAAAAATTACAGGATCTGTGGATATCCATAGACGCCTGAGATCCAAGCACGATTGACTATCCTCCGTCAATCGAGAAAGACAATCAACGGACCCAAAGGATGAGGGTGTATCAGTTTCTTACCGCACTCGATGGACGGTATGAATCGGTGAAGAAAGAGATCATCAACAAAGAGCCATTACCGACTCCTCGAGAGGCATACGCGATGGTGAGGCGCAATGCCGACAATGCGCAAATATTGAAACCTACCGAACAACCAGACTCCGGAATTGGAGCGGGATTGATCGTATTCGACTGCAACAGGACCAGTCAGCCTCCACCGCCACCACCGGCGCCGTCCCGGTATCCAGCCAATCACCGCAAAGGCGACGAAGATAAAAGCAAATTGTTTTGTAGCCATTGCGGAGGAAAGAGGCATACAAAAGATACCTGCTTCCTCATTCATGGGTATCCCGAATGGTGGAATGAAATGAAGAAATCCAAGCTCCGGAGGGCGGCGAATCGCGGCGGACCGAGGGCATCGGCATCAGCAGCAGCGGCGGTCGGAGGCCAAGCCGCCTACGCCGAGCACGCGGCGGGTGGCTTCGGTACTCCAACCACCACCGGAAATTATGGCGGACGCAGGGAGGAGAAAGCCATGGCCACTGTCACGGCGGCGAGAGTGCAGATTGGAGGAGAAGCAAACGCGGCGGACCCGTCTAGGGTTTGGAGTGAAGGTAAATGGGGGGTTCTCTATTTGAACCCTCCAAGTTCTGCCAAATCACGTTTTTTACCCCATCCCCATAGACTTATTGTTTCTAGCCACAAAACTCCTCACATATTGCACCCCGTACCCCACTTCAAAAATAACTCCTCTAAACTCCCCAAAATTCCTCATAAACACATTCCAGCCCCTAAACCTTGTGAAAATCTTGTGATACATCCCACAATAAAATGCCAAAATTCCTTTGAAGCCTTGGCCATGTCATCTACCTCAGAAATAGGAGAAAAGAATAAAAATTGGATTTTTGATTGTGGTGCAACTGACACAATGTCTTTTGATATGTCTGATTTTGAAAGTGTTTCCAAGTCAAATAAAACCCATGTTCAAACTGCGAGTGGAGATCTGGCACCTGTTCAGGGGGCGGGAACCATCACTATCTCCCAAACCCTTCGACTCTCGAATTGCTTATTTGTTCCGTCACTATCTCACAAATTATTGTCAGTTAGTAATGCGACTAAAGAATTGAACTGCAAGTTACTAATGCAGCCTCGTTTCTGTTTACTGCAGGATACCCAAACGGGGACGATAGTTGGGCGTGGCACTGAACGACACGGACTGTACTATGTGGATGAGGTGGCCCATCAGAGTACTGCGTTGCTGTCTCACGGACTGACCGATAAGCAGGCTTGGCTTTGGCATCGCCGGTTAGGGCACCCATCTATAGGATATTTCCGTCTGCTTTTTCCTAAGTTGAATTCTTCTTTTACCTTTAATTGTTAAACATGTTTTTTGGCCAAAAGCCATAGACATTCGTTTAAGTTAAATAATACTAGAGTGAAAACTCCATTTTCATTAATTCATTCGGATGTGTGGGGTCCTGCACCTGTTACTGGGAGATCGGGCTTTCGCTATTTTTTGTTGTTTGTTGATGATTATACACGCATGACTTGGGTTTGTTTCTTAAAAACAAAATCTGAAGTTTTTGACAAGTTCACCCAATTCTATACCTTCGTACAAACTCAATACAAACACAATATCCAAATCCTTCGATCCGATAATGGGGGGGAGTTTGTCAATTCTAAAATGTAGTCTTTCTTCACTGAAAAGGGATTAGTCCACCAAACCACCTGTCCACATACTCCTGAACAGAACGGGGTAGCAGAAAGGAAAAACCGATATATTCTAGAAGTCACACGAGCCTTCCTAATCAAATCCCGAATCCCAAAATCTTTTTGGCCAGAAGCCGTAGCCACTGCTGTCTACCTTCTAAACCGTCTCCCTACCAAAATCCTGGACTTCAAAACACCTTTGGACATCCTATCTGCCCAAGCCACTATCCCATCATCTCTTCATCTAGAACCTAGGATATTTGGGTGCTCCGTCTTTGTCCATATTCCCAAACACGAGCGGTCTAAATTATCCCCTTGTGCTGTTAAATGTGTTTTCCTAGGGTATGGCCGGAATCAAAAGGGCTACAGATGCTATGATCCTAAAACAAGAACCATGTATACCACCATGAACTGTGACTTTGTTGAGGGAGAATACTTCTATAGCCAACCTAGCGGTCAGGGGGAGAGTCGACCAAAAATTCCGGAAACTGACTCACTAGGCTGGCTACCGACACCAATACCCGAGCCTACACCAAACCAGGAAGAGAATCACAACAGTCAGGGGGAGGGAAACTTGACGAGTCCAAGTCAACCTGTTCTAAACGTCGGTCCACCAGAGACAGTTAGCGGTAACGCCGGGCCGTCAAGTTCTAATGTGCAGGACGAGGAGTTCGGCGACACCTCGCTATCTACCCCGGTCAGGGATCCTGAGGTAAATAGTCATAACTCTGGAAATATTACTCCTGTGGAAGAAACTAATAGTGACAGGGAGAATGAGGAAATTGAGGAACAAGCAGACATGGGTTATGAGTTACCGCTAAGGAGTACGAGAGGCGTTCCTCCTCGGCGATACTCTCTAGACTGGAAAGGACGAAAGTCCCAATATTCTGTAACTAATCTTGTGCAGGGACATCTCAGAGAAATGGCTAGAGCTTTTGAAGCTGCCCTCTATGAGGATGAGATTCCTCAATCCTTTGAGGAGGCGATGAAACACAAACATTGGAGGGAGGCAATGAAGAAAGAGATAGATGCCTTAATAAAGAATGGAACATGGGAGAAGTGTACTCTACCAAAGGGAAAGAAGCCAGTAGAATGTCGATGGGTCTTCACAATCAAAAGACAAGCAGATGGTTCAATCGAGAGGTATAAAGCACGACTGGTGGCTAAGGGATACACTCAGGTCTATGGAGTGGATTATGCAGAGACGTTCTCTCCGGTAGCCAAGCTACAGTTAGAACACTGCTGTCTATAGCTGCATCTAGAGATTGGCCTTTACATCAGCTGGATGTCACTAACGCCTTTTTACATTGAGAGTTGGAAGAAAATAAGGAAGTCTACATGGATGCCCCTCCAGGTTTTCTTGGAGAATTTGGAGACGGACAGGTGTGCAGATTGAGGAAAACCTTGTATGGACTAAAACAGTCTCCCCAGATATGGTTTGGGAGATTCTGTCAGGCAATGTTCAAGCATGAGTATGAACAAAGCCACTCTGACCACACATTGTTCATTAAGAAGAAGGACAGCAAGGTGACATGTCTGATCATCTATGTGGACAACATGATTCTCACAGGAGACGATGAAGAGGAAATCAAGAATCTGAAGGAGAATCTATCTAAGGAGTTCGAGATGAAAGAGTTGGGGGCACTGAAATATTTCCTTGGAATCGAAGTCTTGAGATCGAAGAAGGGAATCTTCCTCAGACAGAAGAAGTACGTACTGGATTTACTAGCAGAGACTGGTTTACTAGATTGCAAGCCCTCAGATATTCCTATGGTATCCAACCATGGATTGAAGATAGAAGAAGGAGCAAAGCTAGCTGACCGGGAGAAGTATCAACGATTGGTGGGAAAGTTGATCTATCTCTCACATACTCGACCAGATATTACCTATGCAGTTGGTATAGTCAGTCAGTTTATGCACAAACCGCAAGAAGACCATATGGAGGCTGCCTTGAAGATTGTAAGATATCTGAAGGGGGCTGTAGGATACGGGGTACTCCTAGAAAAAAGGAGGAGATCTGGAGGTTCATGGATACACTGACGCTGATTGGGCAAGCAATCCAGTTGACAGGAAATCTACGGGAGGATACTTCACGTTCGTAGGGGGAAACCTGGTCACTTGGAGAAGCAAGAAACAAAAGGTCGTTGCCTTATCTAGTGCGGAAGCAGAGTTCCGAGGAATCAAGAGTGGTTTAACGGAGATTATGTGGTTGCGGAGGTTACTTACGGAGATAGGATTTCCTCCAACACAGAAGAGTCAGTTATTCTGCGACAACAAGGTGGCGATCAGTATTTCAGAAAATCCAGTGCAACATGACAGGACTAAGCATGTGGAAGTAGATCGACATTTCATTAAGGAGAACCTAGAAAAAGGAGTCATAGAATTTCTTTTTGTGAGGTCAGAGGATCAGCTGGCAGACATCTTAACCAAAGCTGTGAATTCTAAAGTGTTCAAAGAAGTTCTTGGCAAGTTGAGCATCGGAGATGCCGCGGCTCAACTTGAGGGGGAGTGTCAAACCCTAGAAGACACAATTCAAGGAAAGAATCAAGGAAAGAAATAAATCTATTTTAGGAGAATACCAATTAGTGATTATACCTAGAATAGATTGATATGTTTCCAAATATACTTGTATTTCTCTCCTATAAAAAGAGATCATTGTATACAATGTAAAACACACAGAAATACAGAAATAAGAGAATCATAAACTTTGTTCTTTGCAATTCACCATGCCTAGCCTTTTATCCCTTATCCCTCTCGGTTACCATCTTCAAGAAGGAGAGTCTAAACACATTGCATATTTTTACATTATTGAAACATACACACCACAGTTAGAAAAACATAAAATGATCATACAGAGGATGTGATTCTTCTCCATTTGACAATGACAAACACACAGAGCTTGTTCCACATCCTTTCTTCCAAACCAAAATAGGCATCTCTCCACCTCCTGCTCAACACTAATAAACTGCAAACCATTAATAGATCACATAAAGAGTTTCTTGATAGATCAAGTGATTCCAACTGCTTCATGTCTCCAATATGATCAGGCACCAAACCAACCAACTCATTTCTTGACAAATTAAGGGATTTCAATTCCAATAAATATGTCACCTCAGTTGGGATTTCTCCATGCAAACTGTTGTTTGAAATATCAATAGTAGTGACCAAGGGAATAATGGTGTCATACTGCAGTTTACTTCTCTTTATGACTATCAATGCACTCTCTATAAACCCTCCTATATAGACTGAGAAAGAATAGATGGACTTTTCACCACCACACAGTTTGTACAGATCAGGCATGCTTTTCTTCACAGCCATTGCAGTGAAGTTGTGAACACACCTTGGTATCACGCCCGAGAGTTCGTTGTTTGAGAGATCCAATATCTGGAGATAGCTCAGCTGGCAAAGCTCGGGCGATATCTCACCACTCAGATTGTTTGAGTGCAATATGAGAATCCTCAACTCGACTAGGCTTGTTCCTATCCACGTCGGTATATCCCCACCAAGTCTGTTATCTGCTAGCCCCATCTTCAGCATCTTCTTGCAGTTGTGCATTGAAGAAGGTATGCGCCCTGAAAAACTGTTGTTTTGAAGATTCAAAGATAGCAGATTTGCAAGAAGGCCAATAGAAGTTGGGATGCTTCCAAATAGTTGATTGTTGCCTATGTTGATATACTTCAAAGAAGGCCATTTCATCCAACAATCTGGCAACTCCCCACTTAATTGATTGTCTCCCAAGTGAAGGATCTCCAACTAGTATGTTTCATATGTGTCATCACATAGAAAGTGAGCTATGTCTCCAGAGAACGAGTAACTCGATAAATCCAGCTCCCTCAATCTGTCTCCAACTGGTTGCTACTCGTGTACACATATTGATTTTCTGTAGAGCCATGAATATCCGGTATGTTTCCATGGAGGTGATTGTGAGATAGATTCAAAAACTGAATCTCCCAAAACCAGCTAGGAACACCATCTGAGAAGATTCCAGTATCAAACAAGTCAAGATAAGCTGAAAGATTCTTCTGCCTCAGAATCCAAGAAGGAATCTGGGAGCCATTACTTAAGCTCCAAGATCCTAATCTAAGTTGCTTAAGTTGGAAAGGAGGACTCCAATCCTCACCTAATCTCAAACTCAACTCATTTTGAGAAGCAGTTAATATCTTCAATTTTGTGAGATTTGCAAACAGACTTTCCCTCACAACCCCTTTCAACTTGTTGCCACCAATGTGAAGCCTTTCAAGATTGCAAAGGTGGCCCAAACTATCGGGAAGATCTCCGGTTAAATTGTTTCGGGATAGTCCCAAAACTTGCAACGATGATGACAACTTCCCCAAGTTTCTGGGAATCATACCCGAAAACGAATTCTTATTAAGAAAAAGTCGTTCAAGACTCTTGAATTCTCCTAGTTGGTCTATTAACGAACCGGAAAGCTGATTAAACTGCAAATTTAGCTCTTCCAAACCTTCCAAAGAGCATTTTGACATATTTCCAAATGAATCAGACATGGTCCCCTCAAATCTATTGAAAGACAAGGACAGTTTTTTAACTCTGCACAAGTTTGTAAACTGTCTTGGTATTGTACCATGTAGGAAATTGAAATCCAAATAGATGAATTCCAATTCCTTACAAGTATTGTACAGCGAACTAGGAACAGTGGAATTGAGAAAATTAGAAGATATATCAATATACTTGAGTTTGGTAGCATTGCAACTACTTGGAATGGGCCCTACAAAGGAGTTGTTTCTTAGATCAAGATAACTAAGATTTCTCAGCCCCAAAATCCATGTTGGAAACTCCAAGGATTGGAATTTGTTAGAAGAGAGATCAATTAGAGTTAAAGATGTAACATTGAGACTATTTAAAGGAAATATGTAATCAAGGCTGCAATTCTGAAAATGAAGCTTTTGCAAAGAAGGGAGTGTGTTGATCACCTGCAACCACTCCTTTGCTCTGCTGAGGTTCACATAGTTCATGTTGAGAGCCTCCAATCTCGAAAGCTGCGAGAGCCATCGAAGGGTGTCAACATGTAGCAGGTTCGGAGAGGCCACACGCGCTACATACTCCATCTCCGGATAGCCAGCGAGATGTATGCTGTGGTAGTGGTTCAGGTGATCTCCCCATACCATGTTTGAAAACCCGACCACGTCCAAACTGCGCAGACGTGTGAGGTTTCCGATGGTATGGGGGATCTTTCCGTGGAAACCGGCGAAGGAGAGGTTCAAGTGCTCGAGATTGGTGAGTGAGGCGATGAAGGAAGGGATTGTTTGATGGAAGGTGTTGAGGTTCAGGTCGAGATGAGTCAAGTGGGAGAGATTGGCAAGAGATGGATTTATTTGGCCTCTTAAGCCGAAACCGGAGAGGTGGAGGCGGTGAACATGGCCGGTTGAATTGTTGCAGGTCACGGCCTTCCTTTTGCAGCAAATTGACGTCGACATTCCATGAAGAGAGATGATGGTAGGGATCGATTACAGAGTTCTTGAAGCTCAGAAGGGAGTGTTGTTCAATGAGTGGGCAGAATAAGGCGTTGCATAATCTTAGAAAAATCACAAAAAATAACAAAACCGACACATTTGGATTGGGACACTCATAGTTTGTTTGACGGGGACTACAAAGAATTGTGATCAACTTGTTTCGATTTAAAACAAATAATGCCAGCCAGTGTCTTGACTTGTTCTATTATATGAATATTCTTTTTTTATTCTTTATTTTGTCTTCTTTCTTTTTGTTTATTTTTTCTTTTATTTTTATTTTTGTTTAATTCATTAAATATAATTTTTATAAATTTCAATTAATATGGAATGAAATGAATATGGCGCCACCTTATACTCCGCCACTAATGGCGAAGCTAGGAATTCAATAGGGCCCCAAGTCACGGTTAATAGTTATAGGGTTCCTTCAATGTCAGTGACAAGTCAGAAATTCAAAATATTTACTACTAATATTTATTATTTTCAATTTTTATGTAAATATAATATAGATGAAAAAAAATTTCAGTTATGAAGTGATAATAATTTAAAATTATCATAATTAATAACGTAAAAGAGAGTATAATAGATTATTATTAGAATATACACCTGTATTGCATAAGCAGAAGAAGAGTGAAGAAAAAGTAAGAAGAGAAAGCATAAATAGAGAAAAGGGTAGAAATATGTCGCCAGAGGGTTTCTAATTTGCGCCATCTAGGTCACGAGATGCTGTCTCCAACCATCTGGGCCATAAATATGACATATGTATTTCTTTTTGCATTTACTCCTTCTGTCCCATAAAAATATGGGGAATGGATATAACATGAGAATTAAGAAAAAATTGGTAAAATAAGAGAGAAAAAGAGAATGATATATTAAAGTAAGAGAGATGAGAAAAATGGTAGTTAAAGTAGTGTTACTATATAGCGGGACCTACAGTATTAAATTGATATAATTTTCTAAAAGTGGAATGCACATATTTTTATGGGACGGACGAAAATGAAAAGTGCATATATTTTAATGGGACAGAGGGAGTATGATATTTAGGGAATTAAAAAATTGATGGGGGGACCACGGCCCCCTGGCCACAAGGTGGCTTCGCCACTATCCACCACGTCAGCATTTTATCATCCTACCCATTCACCTGCAGTGGGGCGCTCTACAGCCCGCCTTATTTTTTTAACTACTCCCTCCGTCCCTTAAAATTTGGCATTATTTGACCCGTCACGAGTTTTAAGAAATGTAATAGAAAGTGAGTTGAAAAAGTTAGTGGCATGTGAGTCCTACTTTTATATATTAGTTTTAAAATAAAATGTGAGTGAGAATGAGTTAGTGGAATGTGGGTTTACTACAAAAAATGGTAAAATTGAAAAGTGACAAATTATTAGGGACATACGAAAAAGGAAATAAGTGACAAATTTTTAGGGACGAAGGGAGTATTATTTTGTATTTATTTTCTTATATTTATGTATGCTGTAAATTAGCAAAATAAATATAAAAACACCAAAAAATAAAGGTAAACCATACCTTTGCTTAATTTAAAAAAAAGTTAAAACGATAGGAAGGATGGAAATAAAAACAAATGCACTATAGATAAGGCGGGAGACCTGGTTTAGTCCACTCCCAACTGGCGTTGGAGATCATCAATCATCTTCTTGAGGTATTAGGCTTGTCTCGGGTCCTGGCACTCCCTAAGGGCATTGTGCGTGTCTAACAACGTCCTCTGCATGGCGTCCCTGACCAAGTTCCCGTAGGCATGCGCCGCAACCAAAGGCGGAGCCGGGTTTTGTGAGGTCGTCGCCTTCCCCTTCCCCTTCCCCATGTTCTTAGCAGATTTGTTGCCAATGGGACGCTGAGTGGACATCGGTGTGCCAGAACTCTCATCCTCGTACAGAGTCTGGTTGAGGTCCATCGGAGGTGCGCCGTCGTCGCTGCTCATGTAATCGCCACTGGCGGTGTTCTTCGTCCGCTTCGACGAAGCGGACGCCCCTCCTTGGAACTTCTGCATATCCTTCACGATGAGCCAAGAACTGTAGTGCCTGAACTCGCCGTACATTGACGACGCCAACACTTTGCCGCGTACATCAGACACATTCTCGCCGCTGCCTTGCTCCCTCAAGCACTTCATGAATTCGGCCGAGAACCAATTGAGCTACTTCTTCACCTAATCTCAGTGCTTGCGGAGCTACTCCCTCTTGCGCTGCTTGTACGAGGCCGCTGATTTGTTTGCGTTGTAATGCGCAGGGATGCGTTCCCCAATTTTTCTTTGGTTGTTGGCGAACATCGGGTCCTCCGAAATATCAACCTAATATGTCATCAGAAGCACGGTCTCCTCGATGCTGTAGATCATCCTCCCTGAGGCAAATTCTTTGTTGATCCCTGGATGAGACAACTTCTGGGCTTTGTACTTCATTTTTTTCTTCCTTTCCTTGGGGGCGGGGGTGGGGCTCGGCTCCATGTCGGAGAGTTTGTAGGAATCCGTGGTAAATTCTGAATCATACTAGGTGTTCGGATCCCAGTCGGACTCGACGAAACTCGGTGTATCGAACGGCCGGTATTCGTCAAGTTCTGTACCCGACCACCGGGCACCGCCGCCGCCGAACATCGGCATTCCATCGGGACTATTCGGATTCGGGAAATCATCAGGATTCATTCTTCAATTGATAGAAATTGAAACGGGGGAAGAGAGTGGAGTGAAAGATGTGAAATGAAGTATATGAGTGGTGATGTATATAGAAGAAATAAAAAAATAAATAGATAAGAAAATGCATCGCATCCTTCGCTCCTATTGACATACTTGGATTTTGCATGATTTTAGAGTGTAGTCTAGGATGATTTAGATTATGTTTTATCTTTGTTTGACATGATTATGGCTACATTTCTACATTCTAGTATTTTGACATGTTTGTTGAAATATGATTGAAAAAAATTAGAAAAAGGTACAAAATATGTAGATGTGCCACAACCTTAGTTCGAGGCAATTCTGCTGACGATATTAAATTCCAATCAGCCCCCAATGCATATCATTATCTTCTTCTTTGAA
This sequence comes from Salvia splendens, assembly GCF_004379255.2. Lineage (NCBI taxonomy): Eukaryota > Viridiplantae > Streptophyta > Magnoliopsida > Lamiales > Lamiaceae > Salvia > Salvia splendens. The sequence goes on along the minus strand of NC_056043.1, from coordinate 22,152,392 downwards.
AGAGCTTTGCGTCGGTACCTCGTACGCCTCAATCGAAGTTCGGTAGAAGAAGTTATGGCCGTTATTAAAACACTGCGACATGTAAATTCACACGGCCGGGTTCAACTGATACAACATTGGACTTCCAGTAAGGGGTCGAAAAGCTTCACGCGGCCAGATGAATTTTACCCTTACAAATGCAGTGGCCAGGTGCGCTGTTTTGGCGAGTTAATTTTGCTGAAACACGATTTTTGAAGGACAAAAAAGGCTAGGGATGCAGAGACTGCTGATTGATTCACTACCTACCGCCTCCTACACTCACACACACCCCAAGAACACCTTCGAGAGAGAGATTTGAAGATTGAAGACTCTACATCGGAAGATTGAAGCTTCACTCCGTAGATCTATCTCACGGGAGTAATTAGTATCTTTTTATCCATGTAATTGTTGAATTCCTTTATGTTAAACTTGGTTTTCTACATGAACATGAGTAGCTAAACCTTTCTTGTAGAATTATTGATGATGATGCACTAATTTCATAGTTTTTATTCAATCAATTTTGTTCTTACCTTGCTCTTGTAGTTGTTTGATTATTCTTGGGTTTATTCCTTTCAATTGCTTGATCACCACTTGATTGTGTAGGATTAATTAGATTAATCGGGAGATGAAATAGTTACTTTGGAAATATCAATAATTCACACCTTAATTCAATAAAACTCGGGAGAGTTGAGGTTTTGAGTGAGGTCTTTGATCTCATCGTGCTTACGAGAGTTAGGGGTTTAGGATTGAAGGGGACTTCAATCCTAGCACCTAATCTACATGTTTTTCACCTCGGGAGGGGGTTTAATCTATAATTGTGATTGACCTAATAACTCTGGGGACACCAAAAGGTAAGGCAAATAGATTGGATAAGAGCTTGCAATTGTGCATCGGATCCTTGAGTTCTACAACTTTCTCCATATTATCTTTTCACTTCTTATTTACTTGTTCTTATTTGTTTGCTTGCTTATTATATGCTTTTGTTATTGTTAGAACAAACCAAACCTACTCCGGTTGTCTGGATAGTAATTAATATTTGTTTGTGGTAGTTAAGTTGGTACAAATTTATCTTTGTGGGATAAGATACTCTAGCTTACTAATCGTTGCACTAGCCCCGTAGACTTGCGGGTGTTACTTGTGTTAAAATAAGTTGAGTCACCTATCGTCTGCACCCCCTCAATGGGGCGGAAAATAGGCCGGAGGATGCGAAATCCGAAGTCATCGTCCCCGGAAGAAGCGTAGGGTGTGGAGGAAGGAGAAGCCATCGTCCGTGCACCTGCAGTGGCGGATGATGGGGTATAGGATGCATCGGGCGGGCTATCCTCCGCCCCATTATGTGGGATAGGATGCATCGCAAATAGCATTAATAGTTAATCATTTATATAAATTAAATAAATACATTAATTTTGAAGGATTAAAGTTTTACTAATAATGATTTACTATGTGACAAATTGTTAATATGACAAATATTGGCGGACGGACAAAAAAGAAAATTAGTGACAAGTAATGGTAAACAGATGGAGTATTTCTTTCACATGCTATATTGTTTTCTTAGTTCACACACGCATTGTGTGAAAGTACACTATGCTTACCGTCTATGAACTATGAAAACAATATATTCCATTCGTCCCCCGTTATATGTATAAGTTTTTTTATTTTGGTCTCTCCCTTATTAATTGTTTCACTTCATTATTATTACCTTTGGTAATGGAGTTAACATTTCACTAACTCATTTCACTTGTATATTATATTATATATAATAGTAGAACTCACATACTATTAATTTTTTCAATTCACCTTTTTTTACGTATTTATTATAAGTGTGAGTCAAAGTGGAACATATATTGAATGCTTAACGAGGGACGGGATGTTTTAATATAAGTGTGAGTCAAAGTGGAACATATATTGAATCCTCGACGAGGGACGGGGAGAGGGGGAGAGTATTCATTTCCAATATATTAAAATTTAGTAATATGATGTAATAGAGTATAGATTACTTTTAAATATTTTGGTTACAATATATTAAAATTTAGCAACACCTTATTCAAGATTTTTACTAATTAAGGAGTAATTTCTAAAACCTTATAAGAATATCTTGGTATTGCTTAGAGTTTTATTTGAATTATTTTATAAATATTTTATAGTTAATGAGAACAATATCGTTTGTATATATAGTTAATAGAAGTGAGCCGGTTCTGGGTCGGACCGGGTCGGTTCTACGCCAGACTATATGGCACGGCTACATTTATTTCATATACAAATGTAAAGCCTTCAGGTAGTTTAGCTCTTACTTAGAAAGAGCAATGTCAGTAGAAAAGCCTTCATTTTTCAAGGTTCTTGCCACCTTAGATATCAAAAAGCAGCTGGTAAGCTATTATCTTAATTAAGCCTATATATATACATATACTGATTGATTAGTTGCTAAATATATTTTTTATTTGAGCAATTACTAAATAAGGAATATTTTCTAAAACCTTATAAGAATATTTTGGTATTGCTTAGAGTTTAATTTGAACTATTTTATTAAATTTTTATAGTTAAAAAGAAAATTTTTTGTTTCTATATATACCTAATAGAAGTATTTGTTGAATTATTTTATGTTTAATTCAATTGTACTAAATAATTATTTTTTTAAGCATATGTTGGTGGATCTGTTGGAAGTCCTATTATTATAAGTGATATTGTAACATATGAACGAAATATATCTCTTACGGAAGGGAGCACTATTGTTCCATCTTCGTTGTATCAATCTGGAGGTATTCTTTTATCACTATTGAGATGGAATTTTATTAACTTTATGTTTATGTAAGTTTAATGAATTCGGTATACTGCATTTATAACTATTTTTATTGTTTATTTTTGTTAATATTATCATAATATTCGATAATTAATATTATTATATTTAACCAATTCTTTGCTCCTAACGCTTTTTAGTTTTTAATTTTTTTATTCATTTGTAAATGTGCTAATAGAAATACAAAATATTTAACTGTAGATTATTGGGATATTGGTGATGCATTGTTCTCCTGTTCGCATTGTGGTGCGTTGTTTTGGTACGAGGAACGTCTTGGCAAACCGAATAAACCGAAGAGTCCGAGATATTCCCTTTGTTGTATGAATGAGAATATTGAGCTTCCTCTGATGATCAGACCACCTGATGTTTTATTGTGTTTGATGTTCTCTAACGATGCCAAATGTAACCACTTCTTGAATAACATTCGTTCATATAATTCTATGTTTTGTTTTACTTCTTTAGGAGGTAAAATTCATAATACTATGAACACCGGTGGTTCTCCTCCTGTTTTAAAATGGATGATAAATTTTGTTCTTTATATTATTTGTAGCTTAATTCAATTTAAATAGTTATTAAATTCTACATAACAATTAAAATGGTTCGTAATATATTTTATTTATGTTAATTTTGGAAACTGTTTACAAAATTCATTCTTTATTACATACAAGTAATTTCCTTATAAACAATTGAAAAAAACTGAATAGTTTTACATATATAGTAGGGCTGGCAATTTATGACCTGACACGTTAATCCAACGCGAATCAACACGAAAATATTGAGTTTGGGTCAAGTCTTTTTGGATTCATGTCCTTAATTACTGGGTTGACCTGTTAAGAATCCAAAAATTTTGGGTTGAATACGGACAACCCACTAAGAAATAATATTATTATTTTCATTATTTTTATTCTTATTTTTTAAATAGGCTTTACAAATTAATTGTAAATCAGGTTTAAATTGTGGAAAATAGATTTTTATCATGTAAATCAAGTTTAAAATTATGTTTAACTGTGTATTATCAGGTTTTAATCGTGTAATATCGGGTTCGGGTCGTTATCGTGTCGTGTCAACCCATATTATATCGTGTCATTAACGGATTCGTGTCGGGTTCGGATTGCGTTTGGGTTTGAGGGTAGTGATAAGGCTCGTTTCATGCATTTGTTCTGTGATAAAATTACACCCATTTCTGTAAGCTAACGAACAATTGTGAGTCAGGTGTGTGTAAAGTCCACCATAAACAAAAGCTGCATGGATCAACTGGGCGGACAGACGGATCAAGAAGAATGGAGTCAAATTGATGAGCTGAATGGATCAAGTTGGATCAAATAGAGACAGCAGGAGCACCCGTATCGAAGATTGTGCATAACTTAAAGACCCCCAAAAGCTAAGGGCAGAAAGGACTTTTTGAGAAGAAGGTTACCCCTGGGATCAGAGCCATACGCCTCCCTATAAATAGGAAGGGAAAGGAGGAAGAACACGCACGCGAGCAGTGGCGACATACACACTTAGAGATTCAACTCTCTTCTAGGGCTGAAATGGGAGCTCACTACACTTTACATTCTTGAATTTCCGCACACACATTTGATTATGGGTTTTTAGTTGTGGATGGGTGGTAGTTTTATTTGAAGTTTAAGCTTTGTAACACCGTCTTGAGAAGGGGCGAAGATACAATCTCTTTGTTTTATGTTCTGCTACAATTTGCTTTAAGTTTTTCTCGCTGTTTATCGACCTGGTTATCTTTGGAAGCAACTTGAAATTATGAATTTAGTTTTCTTGGAATGTTCTGTTTCTCCATGCATGATCTCACTAGTCTATTTATGTTTCTGATTTGTGAGCATGATTTTGGTTAAGTAAGTTTGTTGTGGTGTGATCTGTTGAATCTGAGTTACTGGTTTACAATTTTCTGATGGATTGTGGAGCAATTCTGGATGGAAGAAGTTAGGGTGTTTGGATCTAATCGATTGAAAGGCGGTGAAGCAGATCTGAATGTGTTTACGGTGAGTGACAGTATGCTCGCGTATGATTAGGTTTCCTAGTTGTAGATCTGGAAATCGTCTTCGTTATTTCTGCATGATTATGGCTTAGTCAGTTTATTTATGTAATCTCAGTCGATCTCTTAGTGTAGATTTAAAGTTGCAAGTTTATTATGTTAAGTTTGTTTGGTTGAAAGTAGTTCGTTAGTAAGGAAATGCCCAAGATCTGATTATGCTCTGTTTTATACTGATTCTGTGAGGATCGTACGTTCTGCAGGGAACTGATACTCGCTCACTTTTACTACTTGTTTGGCTATTTCAGGAAATTACAGTATGAATTCTTCTACTCGGACATGTTGATTAACTAGAGTTTACAAGTTTAGTCAAGTTTTAGCAAATGGATCAGTTTAGTTAGCTTAGTCTCTCAGTTCGTATAGTCAAGTAGTTTAACTTAACCCACTTTGAATGCGTGGCAGTAGCCATCCCCAACTTGTCCTCAACAAATGTAGAACACATCGTCTCTATGGGATTTGACCCTTACTTCCCTTTACTAGTTCATAGTATCGTGGGTTAAGGTTTTGAAAACCATGAGTTCCTCCATTTGCGCACTCAACGGAATAAGAATAAGTTGGATTAAGTCAAGTTGATCAGTTTGAATTGTCACTGGATCCATTCACAGGCATACATCAGCCAGCTGGATCAACTCGGTATTCCAACTTGATCAATCCACAACGACAGGAGAACTCAGAAAACAACTACAAGAGATAGAAGAAATGGAGAGCTTTCAGGTAGCAGGTCGGGTTCGGGTTAGGGCTTATTGGGTTGGGTCGTTAGCAGGTTGACCCGATAACGACCCAATTAACACGATTTGCCGCCCTAAACTATAGCACATTGTTGTCGTCTATAGAAACTGAATGCATTTATAGAGGTTACTTTTTTATGAATTTCTTCAATTTAAACAAATAAATTGGTTGCCACTTTTAAATTTCAATTATACTCTCTCCGTTCCACGTTAGTCGTTTTTCTAATTTGAGAAATTCCAAGTTAATTGAGTCGTTTCTATTTTTTGCAAAAAGTTATCCTCTCTCTTACTTTATTCTCTATTCATCTCTCTTACTTTATCCACTATCCACTTAACACACTACTCTCCTTGCCAAAAAAAATATTTTTATTAACATGGATAGTAGGGAGTACTTTATAAGCTATTGAATATTATTGCAAATTAAATATGATCGCGGAGCTTTTATAGTTTATCTAATTCTGCATTAGCATACTCCATGGTTGTCCAACATTTGAATAAATAATACTGATGTTCTATAATGGATACTTCGAACAAAATAGTCTTTCCTAACTCTACTCATGTGTTTTACTTTTTTTATCATATACTCCCTCTACTGTACTGTAACTGAGTCACTTTTTATTCACTAATTTTGAAAAAATAATATAATAAAGAGTTATAGTGAAGAGTGAGAGTAAAGTAAGATAAATAATAATGTAACGAAGTATTGATTATTTTTTTACTTGAAATAGTTCCAGTTTTCTTATAATTGAAATATTATCTTCTTTCGTATTTAATGTCTTTCCCTTGAACTTATTTATGGCCAATGCTTAATCTTGTAGGTTGTTGATCTTTATAATCATCTTTATAAATTGAATCAGTCTTTTCTGTGCCTTTTGTGACGCTTATCCACATACTAGTTATGTGTAATTGCTTGAACTCCTCGGATTGCTCCTGGCATCCCTCTGAAGTTATTATTCTTTTTTTGGATTGCTCCAGGCCTCCCTTTGAAGTTATTATTCTTTTTTTTGCATTCCTTTGAAGTTGATGGATGTAGAACATGTACTTGACACATCCGAGGTGTTGGAAAATTTTGATTGTTTCGCGTATGAATCCAACGACTATGATGATGTTATCGTGTATGAAAGATTTTTATTTCGTATTTATATTGGATTAACTTTTTTATATTTTGCAATTCAATGTGCATGTACTATTGGAATTAAAATAAATAAACTTGATTTCTGTAGTAGAATTATCTAGTTATGATACAAATTCTAGATATTATATTATAGAATTTCTCTAGAATTAAGTAGTAGAATATCTAAATATATAGTTTCGTAGAATGTAGATATTATCTAGTAAAATATTAGGGAAAAATCTAGATATAAAATATTAAAGAGTGGAGTACATAATTCTACAATAACCAAGAAGGAGTAGAGAATTCTACATTAACCAAGAAACTCCTATAAATAGAAGTGAGTTGTATTATTTTGCAGAAGTTGAGAAGTTTGAAAAATAAAGTATTTTCTTAGTTTCCCCATATCACCAACATCTCCTAATCATTTCTCACATAATCCATCAATTATCTCTAAAATATTTCCTCCAAAGTAAATGACTCCTTCAACATATATCTTATATTCCAACAGGTACATGGTTTGGACCAATGTTTTAAAAATCAGACCGGTAAGTGAACCGGTGAGGCTATCGGTTCACGGTTTAACTGGTCGGATCGGTTAGACCACTAATTGAACCGGTATACAATAATTAAATATTAAAACACTGGTTTGGACAATGTCATGGTCGAGATATATGTGGACAATGCATCGGTCACGGATCGTTCCCTGATATTGTTGATATAATGAATATATATTGTTTAGTTATGGATAAATACAATTATTACTATTATATATTTATGTTTAATAACATTTATCACTTAAATGTAGTTCAATACTAGTTCAATACACGAGACGACAAAATCGTATGTAATTGATATAAAGTTTCTGCTAGGCCTGTCAAATTGGATACCCGTGGATACCCGATTCAAAATTTTTGGGTACCCGAACCTGAATTTTCCAAAATCTAATACCTGATACCCTATCTGAAAACGAATTCGGGTACCCGGATACCCGACTTTGGTATCTAGTCCCGAAAATTCAGGTATCCGGTCCCAATTTTGGATTTTTATTTTATTTTTTAATTATTTTTTTAAGAAAATCAACAACAAACTTTTAGAAATATAAACTTGCAGTTCGAATTTAATACAAACTTGAAGTAGTTCGAATTTAAGAGAAAAAATCTACTACAAATTTTAAGAAATAAAAACATAAATTATAACATCCATCATTTATCCATAATAAACATCACGATTCATACATTAACCATATATGTGACTTAAAGCAAGAATATTCCCCAACAACGGCGCCAAAAACTTTATGCACTTTTTATTAGCACTAAAAATACCTTAAAGTATACAGTTCTAGTATAGCTAAAGGTCAGTACCGAGATATCGAAATTAGGGAATATAATTGCAATTGTCTATCATGTAAGCGTCAAATACTATCTAGAGAAACAGAGCTTTGAGTTTGAAACTAAACAAAAAATAAATAAAGTAAAAGCATAAAACAAATAAGATAGAATCAGGCAAATAGAGGAAATTCAAGGATAATGATTTCACTAACTCTTTTGTTATTCTAATTAGTTCTACGTTCATCCGACTCAAGTTTTACCACTATTTGTCTCTATCATGCATCAATACTCATGTCACAATTATTGTATGAACATATAAGATAAACCAATCAAAGCTATCACCGATCAAAGATTGACAATAATCAAGGTAATGACTAATTAGTCGAACAAAAGTTCAAGAAAAATCAAGTGGACCGAGTTCTGAACATTAAACATAAAAAGAACTACATAAAAATTAATTACTATCAAACCTCAAAATTCTATTGTTTAGTAATCCTTAGACAGATGAACTAAAACAATAATTAAAGTACGAGACATGAAATAAACTAACAAAACCCAAGGTTGAATCTTGAAGTCTTCATGCTCCTCTTGCCTTGCTTCAATCTCCAAGAATGATGGAAGAATTAAAATATGGAGTGGAGAGGGAGGAGCCTTGGAGGCTCCCCTTTTTGGGGGCTATGGAAGGGTTAATATTCTGAATTAGGTTATGGGGTATTTAGGCCATCCGCAATGCTGTCTCTTAATCGTCTCATCTCTTAACTATTCATGGGCTCCACTGTACTTTTCACCCCATCTCTTAACTAAGAGACAGAACCTGCAACCCTTCATCTCTTATCCGTCTCTTAACCATCTCATCCCTTAACTATTCATTCAATTTCATTTTTTATTTTTATTTCCAACAAATTCAATTAATAAAAACACACTTCATTAAATTAAATAAAAATTATAACTAAAAATCCTAAAAAAATACATAATTAAATTCGTGGTAAAATTAAAAAAAACATAATTTAAAATACAATTTTAAAGAAATTATAAAAGCTACTCCGCCGGCGAATCATCCCCCGGAGGCGGTGGAGGCGGAATACCAAGTTGTCCCGCCAGATACACAATGCCGGCATGATAGGCTTGAAATTGGGTAGGTGTCATGCGGGAAGTGTCCGCCATCGTGGCGGTGAAGTACATGGACATTAAGGAGGAGAGCGGCCCTTGGGAGCCCGCCTGGCTTGATTCGCCTTCGCCGCCTTGGTCCCTTGCGGCCGACGACGCCCACGGGAGGACCCCCTGCATCGTCCGCCGTGCCCTCAACCTCCTGCGAGGCAACCTCTTGTGCGGCGTTGCCTGAACCGTCCCCACTAGACGAGTATTGGTCACCCACCGTGTGCTTCATGCGCTTCGAGGTCGAGCCAGTGCTGGACTGGACACCGCCGGCCCACCTTGCCTCGTCTTTGACGACCTCCCAAACATCGACATGTTTGAATTCTTTGTGTGTGTCGTCGAAATAGACTCGCAAAGCCGATCTCAGAATGTCGGCTCTCGCGGCTCCGCTTTGGTAATGAGCTGCTTCAGTCTTGTAGATGCCGCAGAATTTTTTGACCTCTCTGTCGACTCGGTCAAAGTGAGTGTGGGGCATCTTCAATGTGCGGTGGCGGGACCCCTTCGGTTTAATCTCGTTGTAGGCCTCGGTGACCTTTTCCCAAAAGAACTTTCGAGTTTGTTGATTCCCGATGATGGGATCGTACGAGACGCTGATCTAGGCGTTGTACACAACCATCGTGTCCTTGCGGCTGTACGGAAGCCGGCCTACATCCTATTCCTCCTCGACCGGCTTCGCCTCTTCCTCCACGGCGTCGAATGCCCTGGAGCTTCCACCGCCTCGTCCTCCTTCCGGAGTGGGTTCATCCGGATAATCCTCCCTAATTTTGGATAATCCCTGCGAATACCTCGGGTGGTTGGTACCCCGCCGGCTTCGACGAGCCATGGGTGCCCGGCGTCGATGAACCGGAACCCGAACCACTCAATACGTTGTACATGCCTCCCCATTCGCCAAACGCGTTGATGTCAAACCCGCCAGAGCCGCCACCGCCAGAGTTTCAGTCCCCGGACATTTTGTGATGAAAATTAGAGAGGTTAGATGAAAGTTGGAGAGGAAATGGAGATGATTTGGGAAGAATAGATGTGTGTGTGTGTGTGTGTGTGTGTAATGAGGATGAAATAGGAGTATTTATAGAGTAAAAAAATATAAAATAAAAAAAACAAAAAACCGTCGAAAACGGTAATATTACCGTTTGATTTTTTAATTATTTTTTATTTTTTTTATTAAATTCAATTTTAAAAAAATGATTTATTGCGTCAGCGTGACGAAGCCCACTCGCAGGCCGGTGAGTGGGAGTCACTCGTTGGGCCAGCGCGCACCACATCGCGCGGGAGCGTGGTGAGACGGCTCGCCATCCGTCTCGGTGGGATGGGCGTCTCGGCGGGATGGTGACGAGACGGGACGTTGCAACGCGTCCCGCGTCCGTCTCATCTCGGAGGGACGAGATAAGCGACACCCGCGAGATGCGTTGCGAGTGCTCTTATAGGCTTGAAAAGGATTTAAACTTAGTAAAAAGTTTCCTCCAAGTAATAGTAATTAAGAAATTTTCGTGCCCCATAGGTTAAGGAAAATATTTGGCTTCACAAGGTAATAATGTCTCCTTTCATTCCTTGAATTTCCGCCTAAAATTCTGCACTTGACAGCTTTGCACGACTTTGGTAGAATGGCAGTAACATTCCCCACAGAAATACGATTGAGATGATCAAGGTACCAACGCGAAGCTATTTCGAAGATGAAGAGAATGGTTTATAGCATGCCGGGATCGAACTTCATAATCGCCGGAAATTTGAGTTTAAAGAGAGGCTGTCGTGCGCGATCATGCCCATCGGGCGCTGGAGAGCGTCAGAACGTTCTGGAGTGATTTTCAGTGACCGCTGGGTTGCCTTCTGCTCCAGCTTCCGAACTTTGACGTTTTTATGCCTTTTTAGCTTCATTTTGCAAATTTCTCACAAAACACTTCAAAATACCAAAATAGATAAAATATGCAAATAATGGACATGTAATGCAACTTTGAGACTCAAAACGAACCACAAAATGACCTTAAAATAGTGCAAAATCCGAGCGTATCATACCCCCAAACTTGAATATTTGTTTGTCCTCAAACAAAATAAGCAAGAAACATAAATAGACGCACAGATTGCATAAAGACTACACGTCATAATTGCCTCAAATTATGGAAAAGATAGATTAAGCATGAATTAACGCAATCAAATCAAGCAAGGCTTATTAGTGCACTTTCATTACTGACTCGTAGAACACTTTAACTTCATGCACTCACATGTGGCAAACTTCCAAAGATGGGAAGTGTATTTATCTCTCAGTCTCAAAGTGTATATGACAATGTGTATAAGCACTCAAATTATGCATCATGCAAAGTTTACCATAAGCTTGCTCAAAGTCTAATCCTCATCTACTAGATGTGATTAAGCATCAAAAGTCCGAAAGGTCTTTATTTTGGTTGTAATGTAGGCTTTTTGGTAGGTGAGGAATATTTGGCTAAAAGGGACTAAAAAAAATATCCCAAGTAGAGGTAAAATGACTCCACTTTTCTAATAACCCAAGACACTTTTAACACTTATTTTTTAACTTCAACTCACATTCCCAATCCTTTGATTTTTTTTCTTTTCTTTTCATAACCTTTTTTCTTTTCTTTTTTCTTTCTGTACCTTTCTTTTCTTTTCTTTTCCTTTCTTTTTCATAAGCATCCTTTCTACGATCAAGCACACATTTTGAATTTTCTCTATTTCACAACTTGCACTTTTCTATGTTAAGCACACAACTTTTATAACTTTCCTCCATATCTCTCCAATTCATTTACAAAAGATAAAAAAAAACTATACTTACCCAAGGAATTGTCCTCATTTATTTGGCTTCCAAAGAATATGCTTAAAGGCTCAAAATTGGCTTCAAAGGGAAGAAATTGAGAGGGTTGAAAATTTGGGAATAAAAGTAGCTAAGAAAAGATGGCCTAACATCCTCCTTCATCAACTTAAACACTATGTAAACATAGGCAGACTAGGAGCAAGTTCTAGAAACAAATACATGCATGCAGATAAATCACACAAGAAAGAATTTAGGCTCAAATCTCACAAGGTATAAGTATGATTCAAGGCGAACAAGCAATTCACTAATTATGCATTTTTTTACCAAATCATCATATCAAGACGTCAAGCCATACTTTATCAAAGATGAAAAGAACTTAATATCACTGCCAACTCGGTCTAATGTGTCCCTAAAAATACGTGTTTCTAAGTTCTTCATATTATGCTCATGACACAATTCACCTTGGGTTTTAAAAACAAAAACAAAAACTAAAAACAAAAACCTAAATCCTAAACTCACAGTCCACCACTTCATCTCCCCAAACTTATTTATAACAAAGTGTAAAATTAGTTTGTAGAGTCGGTCATGACGTGAGTAAACTACTAAAAAGAAAACATAGGCTGACCGGACTTCAGAATCGCCAAAAAACATAGGCTACTAAAAAGAAGCTCTTTCAAAGATGAAGAGAATGGTATATAGCACGCCCTGATCGAACTTCAGAATCGCCGGAAAATTGAGTTTAAACAGAGGTTGTCGTGCGCGAACATGCCCAACGGGCGCTGGCATGGGCCCAGCGGGCGCTGGAGAGAGTCAGAACGTTTTGGAGTAATTTTTCGCGACCGTTGGCATGCGCCAGCGGTCCGCTGGGTTCCCTTTTGCTCCAACTTCCGAACTTTGACGTTTTTATGCATATTTTAGCTCCATTTTTGCACATTTCTCACAAAACACGTCAAAATACCAAAATAGATAAAATATGAAAATAATGGACATGTAATGCAACTTTGACACTCAAAACGGACCACAAAATGACCTTAAAATAGTGCAAAATCCGATCGTATCAATTATTCTCTGTGTTATAAATCTTTAGCTGCCAACCCATTAATTTGAGTTGATGCATATCTATAGCAAAACTAATTATTCATTTTCCTACAAATGGCTTTCTCGTCTATAGTCGAGGAACGTTCCTCGTGATTTTTCTTTGTCCGAAATGAGAATATGATCAGGATATTCCTTTTGCGTTTCTATCGAACTGCTTAGTAGCCCTCTCTGGGGTAGAGGTTGAGGATGGTTGCTTATTTTAAGGACAATGATGGAGTCTTCGCGCGTTATCTGTTTGCTATTGTTTGTTTGATGGCTAGGAAATTCTCGATAAGGATAAATCCTATTTGTGCAAAGAAGAGCAAACAAGAATAGAACTTCACTTGCAAGAGATCGGTGACATAGCCCTAGTTGCTGAACTCAGTAGACCATCAAAGCTGAAATTCCCGCGTGAATGGTTGGTTGTTGAACATATATTCATAAAGCTTGAAGTCCTTGCTACAACTCATCATATTTATAGGCATTCTAGCTTATTTTTCAAACTTCTCAAATTGTGCAAAATGATACAAGTCACCCATATTTATGGGCATTCCTAACTTATTGAAAAATTGTCTACTTTATTCTTTTATATTCTAATATTTAGATTTTTCCCTATAAAAATCTAGGCATTTTTAGATAATACTCCATCCGTCCCAAGATAGTTGCGACATTTATTTTCAGCACGAGATTTAAAAAATTGATTTGTTAAAAGTTAAAATGGAGAGAATAAAGTAATAGAGATGAAGAGAGTAAAGTAAGAGAGGAAATAAAGTTTTTACCAAAAACGGAAATAACTCTACTACATTGGGACAAATTAAAAAGGAATACGACTCAACTAGCTTGGGACGGAGAAAGTGTTTATATTCTATAGAATATTATTCTCTGGTTAATTTTACTCAAGTATCTAGATATTTTCATACCTAATTCTAGATAATTCTGCGCAATATCTAGATATTTGTATAATATATAGATATTTCCATTAAAAGACTTCTGTCGCGTTCCTCCGTTGTAATGTCCTTCACCAATAGTTACAAGACTTCTGCCGCATTCCAAGCTCATTTGTCGTCAAACATTCTAGAACGAGGATCATATTAGACACAATGTGTATCACCATGTGCATCAGACACAATGTGTATTAGCCACTAGGAAATACCCTCTCCGTTTTTTAAAAATAGCATCTTTTTTTCCATTTTAGTCCGTTCCTTAAAATAGCAACTTTCTAAGTTTCTATTTTAGGAAATCTTTACACCCCTATACATCAAGTTATTTACCACTTATACCACTAATAAAGTGGACCCCATAATCCACTAACATTAATTCCATTACTTTTTCTCTCATTTTCTCTTACTTTACCAATTTTTCTCTCCCTCTCTCTCACTTTACCAAATTGTGCATTAAAACCTGTGCCGTTTCAAATGTTTCTATTTTTTAAAAATAGAGGGAGTATATCCCAAAGGAAATATAACAAAGGAGATAAAAATCTTGAATTTGTTATGAAATATTTTAGGATTCAAAATTAGATAGAAGTATACTCATTCCGTTCAACATTAAATGCCATAATTTTTCTTTTTTCGTATTTCCACCAATAGCTATACTATCATTTTACTTTTCCTATTTCACAAGTGTATCCCACATTCCACTAAACCACTTCACTCATATTTTATTATTTCCTCCGTTCGTGAATAGGAATCTCATTCCATTTCGGCACGCGTTTTCATAAATGTTAAGAAAAGTGGGAGGAAAAAAGTTAGTAGAATATGAGTCCCACTTGAATATATTAGTTTTAAATGAAATGAGTTTGGAATGAGTTAGTGGAGAGGAGGACCAATATACCATTTATAGTAAAAGTGAACCAGGACTCCTATTAGCGAACACACCGAAATGGAAAAACAAGACTCCTATTGACGGCCAGAGGGAGTACTACATATGAATTTATCAGTTTTCCCTAAAAGTCAAATAAATATGTGATCAATGTGTTAGTGACAATAAAATTTGATTCTTAAGTTATTCAATATCCTTAGATTCATCCACTTTATAATACTCCCTCCGTCCCCGATTAGGAGTCGTTGTTTGACTCGGCACGGGTTTTAAGGAAGTGTTTGAATGGTTGGTGTAGTAAATGGAGGTAGGTAGAGGAATGTGAGACCTCTTTGACTTTTGGTGTAATAAATGTAATTGAATCAATTCAATGTTTAATTTAAATTTAATGTTCAATTTACATTCAATGTTTACTGCCAAAAACAATGCAATTAAATTTAATTGTATAGTCATTAACTAAATTCAATGTTCACTGCCCCAAAATTGAATGAAAAAAAGGTGCAAGTTGCACTATAATTGCAAAATTAAAGTTGTGCAATGGAAATAGAGAGGGCACGTTGCATATCAATTCAAACTCCTCCCAAAAATTGAGAGGGAAGGCCACTTTCATTTAATGGAGTGAATTCTTACAAGTAAGGAGGGAAAATGTACAAGCAAATTCAAAGTGTTCACCAACTCCTATAAATACATTCATTTCTACTCTTCATTTAGTTCCACCAACCAAAACAAAAAAAAGGAAAAGCTATTGGTTTTGTAGTATACCCTCAGAAAATTTTCATCACTGGGTAATGGAGAATGAGGTGGTCCGAGTGTTGGTTCCTGATCAGGGGCAGTGGCAGGGGCAGGGTGGATGGCATCGGCTAATGCATTGACTAGCCCTAAAAAAAACCTCATTGCGCAGTTTCTTCTACAGCGAAGTACGGCTGGAGTGCTGCCAAGAGGTTCTGGTGCAGAGGCTGCCAAAAAATTCAACATCCACAAAAGGACAACAGAGAGAATATGGCACATCAGTAAGCAGCAGATAGACAGAGGGGAACCTGTCATGATGCAAGGCAAAGTAACATGTTATCAACACAAAGATAAACTCATGTTAGATGAAGACAAGATTAGAAACCTGTCCATGCTTGAGAGATCAACCATAAGGAAGGTTCCTTCTAAGATGGAAGTAAGCAAGACAACAATTGGTAGATTTCTTAAGAGTAATCAATTGAAACCTCATACAAGTGCTATCAAGCCTACACTTACTGAAACCAATAAAATTGCAAGGATGAAATGGTGTCTTTCTCATATTCAGCCAACACTCGCTGAAGGTAAACTTCTTTACCATTCAATGCACAACATGGTTCATATTGACGAGAAATGGTTCTACATGACAAAGACATCAGATAGATACTACATGTTGCCAGATGAAGATGTGCCATACAAGTCCTGTAAGTCCAAGAGATCCATCACTAAAGTGATGTTCATGGCTGCTGTGAGTATGCCACTTTGTGGGCCTGATGGAGACATCATATTCGATGGTAAAATAGGGTTATTCCCATTCACAGAACAGATACCGGCCCAAAGAAGTTCAAAGGACAGACCAAAAGGGACAATGGAGACAAAGCCTATTCAATCAATTACCAAGGAAGTCATGACAGCTTGTCTCCTAAACCAGGTATGCCACTTTTTATGTCAATAAAGCTATCAGACAGTATTCATATCATCATGTAGTCACATACACATATCATTGCCAGATTATACCAACAATCAAGGCCAAATGGCCAGCCAATGCAAGCAAGAAGATATTCATACAACAAGATAATGTCAAACCTCACCTTAGAGCTACTGATCAACAGTTTGAGACACTTGCTAGTACTGATGGATTTGAATTCCATCTAATTAGCCAACCACCCTACTCCCCAGACACAAATGTGTTAGACCTTGGGTATTTCAGGGCAATACAGTCACTACAAGATGACAAGATGGCCACAAGTGTAGATGATTTGCTTAGGAATGTGTTTACCTCATTTGAAGAACTCTCACCACAGACTCTGAATAGAGTATTCATCACATTGCAAAGCTGTTTGACAGCAATATTACAAGTGCATGGGAAGAATGACTACAAGATCCCTCATATGAACAAGGACAGATTGCAAAGAACAGAGAGACTGCCTTTACAACTTCAGGTTGAAGAAGCTTTCGTGAGAGAGAGCTTGGAGTATCTAAAGCTGCCTGAAAACAACACTGGGGACACATATGACATAGGGCGGCTTAACCATGCTTTAGGGTACTAGACATAAGTTAGGGACTGGAGTTTACAGTGTAAGCACCAACATATGTTGGTGTTTAAGATGTAAACTCTTTTTTTGTGCATAGGCTGTATTTTTTGTTAATGCCATCAGAAAAGTTTCATCACATGGCATCAGCCTCCAAACCCTTTATAAGGGGGTGGCTTTTTTGGCTAAATAGGCTCCATTTTGTATAAACATCATCACTGGACATCCTAGTAATTAATCAGTGAATATTTTTTGTATCTTTGCTTCAAATTAGCCTCCAAGCCCTTCATAGGGGGTGGCTTTTTTTGCATTTCCCTCAGAAAGATTTCATCCTAGGGGGTGGCTCAATAACAACATGGGGACATCAGAGAGATCAGTTGCTTAGGAATACACAAATGCATATGGACACCAGAGAATAAATACATCAGCCTCCAAACCATCAACATAGGGGTGGCTCAATAACACATAAACATGGACCAACATCACATTAAAATCAGCCTCCAAACCATCAACATAGGGGTGGCTCAATAACACATAAACATGGACCAACATCACATTAAAATCAGCCTCCAAACCATCAACATAGGGGTGGCTCAAAATCACATAAACATGGACCAACATCACATTAAAATCAGCCTCCAAACCATCAACATAGGGGTGGCTCAAAATCACATAAACATGGACCAATATCACATTAACATTGAGCAATGCACATAAGCATAGATTACATAAGAAAGCCTCCAAACCCTAAAAGGGGGTGGCTCTGAATTAGAAAGAAACTCACAAATCAGAAGATATCCTTCATGCAAGGAAACATGATTAATAGCATAGCTTTTTCATTGTCGGTGTACTCTCTATTTGGCTCAACCACCGGCTGCATAGCTCCTTCCTCGATGTCATCCAAACCAAGACAAGGTGATTCGCTTTCCAGCAAATTCACAGAACGTGAAGGCAAATTGGTCCAAGATCCATCAAAGGGGGCAAACGGAGCTTGAGTTTCAGATCCGTCGAGACCCTTACTCGGATCTTCAGTTTCAGATCCGGAGGTTAAGACCATCAGCAGTGGGGCGCCCTAAGGCGCGCCCTATGGCGCGCCACGTCAGCATTTTTATCCTCCTGCTTCTCCATCTGCAGTGGGGCGCCCTATGACGCGCCACATCATCATTTTGTTGTTTTGTTTAATTAATTTAACTGTTTTCAAATAACACGTAACGAGTAAAAAAACAACTAAATAACAAGCGGCGAAGTTTTAATAAAACAAAATTACACCATCCAACTAAAAAAAGAAAAAAACTAAGTCGGGCCAATTCCCAACTTCCTACGCAACTCATCGACTAATGCACGGAGATACTCGGCTTGTTCGGGGTCGGTACACTTCTTGAGGGCCTTGTGCGTCTGTAACATCGTCCTTGCCATCGACGATGTAGCTAACGACGCAAACGCGGTGGCCGTCTGCGTCGGGAGCTCATCCGGGTCTGGAACAGGGGCGGCAGCGGTCGACGATGACGTCGCGGTCGCCTTCCCCTTGGCCTTTGCAGCCTTGATGCCGGGAGGACGCCGGGAGGACACGGGTGTGCCGGAACTCCCTTCATCCACGTACGTCCGGTTGAGGTCAACCGGGTTAGTGCCGCTGCCGCTGCTCGTGTAGTCACCAGCTTCGGTGACCTTCATCCTCTTCGGCGCACCAGTGTGCAGAATTCCACCTTGGAACTTCTGCTTCTCCCTCAAGAGCGCCCAGATGACCTCGTGCTTGAACTCACCGAACATCGACCGGTACGACAACATCGCTTTAGAGCACACGTCGTGCACGCTCTCGCCGATCCCCTGTGACCGCGCGCACTTCTCGAACTCCGCCGAGTACAAGTTCACTTGCTTCTTGATTTGATCCCAGTGCTTGCGGAGTTGCTCACTCTTGCGCTTGTACGCGGTCGGCGGCTTGACCGAATTGTAGAGGTCCGTGATGCGCTCCCAATATGCGGTCTGTCTCTGGTTGTTGGCGAATATCGGATCTTCCGATATATCTACCCAACACCGGGCCAAAGTGAGAGTTTCGTCGTCGGTGTAGTTCGTACGGCCGGGGGCGTACTCATCGCAGTCACCGGGAGGCGGCAACTTCTGCGCCCGCTGCCGGTTCCGCTTCGCCTTCCCCTTGGCGGCACCGGTCGCTGCGGGGGCGGGATCGGTCGATGCGGTTGGGCGGTGCGGCAACGGCTCTATATCAGACAACCCATACGATTCCGTACTGAAATCGAGATCGTAATGGGTGTTGTCGCCGAACGAATGATAATCGCCGGGTTCTGTACCCGGCCAATGCGCCTCTCCGCTAAACATAGGGCTATTGGGGCTTGAATCCATTTCGTAGTAATTATGTAAATGTAAGTTTCGAAGATGAAATCGTGTGAAATGAAATGTTACAAATGAACGCTATTTATAAAAAAATGAAACCGCGTGTCATCGTCCGCGGCCTTCACAATGGGGCGGACGATGTCGCAGACGATGGCCATCGTCCGCGACCATCGTACGCGACGTCCGCAATGGGAGGACGATGGCGCGGACGATGGCAATCATCCGCGGTTTAAGTCGCGCCCGAAGCATAGGCCGCGACTATCGTCCGCGGCCTATGCCACACACCCACAGTGGGGGCGGACGATGAGTTTGAGAGCCATCGAAACCCTTAACCGGGGATTCGGTTTCAGATCCGACTTCGAATGGGGAAGGATCTAGGGTTTCAGAACCATAGAATCCCTCGAACGGAGCTTCAGTTTCAGATCCGTAAAGGACCAGATCATGAGGTGTCGGCCCTTCAGCCCCGTCCTTGCCTATGAACGGTGGAACACCGTGAACCACCGACCGACGACAACTTGCGTCGTAATCTACCCAGTCTGGCAGTGTTTCTGGCACGGCGGTGTCCATCGCGTCGGAGGGAGGCGGACGGGGAGACTGATTGAGGCGGAGGGGGAGAGGATTCATGAGTGAGAGGGCCGACAATGAGAGAGAGAGTCGAGAGTGCGTAAGATGAATCGAGAATTAGGGTTGACTGCAAACCCTAATGGGTTTGCAATTTCTTTTTTTTAAGTGTAAATAATGGCATTCTCAGTAAATTTGCTAAACATTAAGGGTGATTTTGATGTCCTAAAATGGTAAGTGGGTAGAGTGACTCTTATTGGGGGACATCCTGAAAAGGAAATTAACGACTCTTATTCGGGGACGGAGGGAGTATTTTTTACTGAAAAAATATGAAGGGGATTTTAATGGAATAAAATTATGCATTTTGAAACAAATTAGCATAAATAATTTGATTTTTTTGTTAACTTCTACTTCATTCATTCCATGTTAATTGAGTCATTTTTCTATTTTGGGAAGTTTCAACTTAATTAAGTTATTTCCATTATTGGCAAAAAGTTACCCTCTCTGTTACTTTATTTTCTCTTTATTTCTCTTACTTTATTCTTTCTTATGCATCGTTTGGTAGCTATGTTATGTTTCGACTAGACATGATACAAATAGTGATAGTTATCATAGTTTCGATTAGTTAAGTTATCTTGATTAGGTGTTTGTAGGTAAGGATAAGTGTGAGTTATCATATTTAGATGTTTGGTACAATAAGTTACAAATAAAGATAAAAATTAGGATTGTCAAAATTATTCTCATTAATTTAACTTAATTACTTAACTATCCTCATGTTGCCTTAATTTTGGGTGGTTTGACAATTTGTTGACGATAAAAAATACCCAAGCATACCATTTCTTATTTTATAAAATGCTAAAAATAATACATAATAAATATGATCATAACTTAAATTTGTTAATTATATTTTTTATTATATAATTTTATGTATATGAAAAAATATCCAAAGATACCATTTCTTATTATATAAAAATGTAAAAAATGAGACAATAAATAAATTCAATTCAAAAAAGAAAACGTTTCATTTTAATGGGACAGAAGGATCATTTAATTTTTAGATCTCCCAATATCTAAGTGAGACATTCGCTTTTTTATAATAAGCAACCCACTTCACCTTTCTATTTTATCATCTTATGTTTCGTACTTTATTATGTCTCTTTTTTTTTATTCTTTCATACTTTACTATTTCATTTATTACTGAATTCATTTAACACCACTTCTTAAATTCATATGCCAAAATAGAAGTTACAATATTTCAATAAAATAAGAAGATAAATTAATATAAAAAAATACTTATTTTAATAAAACACGTCATTTTTAACATCACCAAAAGATGTTGATTTGTGAAAATTGAAACTCCGTGATTTTGTATTTCAAATTCAAATGTCACTGAATATATTAGAATTTGACCAAACTTCATGATCTAAATGACTATTATCTTATTTATCTTTTGTACAGAGATGAGGTAAATATACCTTTTTTAAGATTGAAGAAAATATAATATTACCTTCGTCCTTTAAAAATAGAAATTATTTTCATTTTGGTATGTCCCATAAAATGAGATTATTTCTAAACTTTCTATTCTAGGGAGTGGACTCCACAGTCCACTAATACTATCTCTCTTACTTTTCTCATTTTTCTCTCTCTTACTTTTCTCATTTTTCTCTCTCTCTCTCTTACTTTATCAATTGTGTATTAAAACTCGTGTTGTTTCAGAAGTTTCTATTTTCAAGGACGGATATAGTACATTCTAAATTTCAAATGTTCTTTTTCATTGGAGAATTAATTTTTATGAATAATACGTAAAAATGTTAATTATTTCTGTTTACTTCTTTATTTAGTCACTCTCTTGGAAATACTTTTAATGTGTTGTACTTCCTCCGTTCATAAAAAAAATAGTCTCATTTTATTATTTTTGGGTGTTCATAAAAATTAGTCCCATTTCAAAAAAGGAAACTTTCTCTCATTGACTCGCGCTAATTTTGCAATCAAAAGTGTCACCCACAGCGACGGAACTACATGGGACAAGCCCCAGACCCAGACTCCCCATTACATGGCCGTCCTCCAACCATTCTCCGCCCCAAGAGCCAGCTAATCCCGCCGCCCGATTTTCTAAAATTGAAAGTAGAATTAGGAAGGAGAACACAAGATTTGGGATGCGAAGTGGAGAAGAGGCCGAGAGAAGTATGCAAAAAGAGGAATTATGGAAATAAGAAAGAGGAATGGCGAGCGGCGTGGGGAAGAAAGATGAACAGGGAAGTGCAAAAGATCTGTTTTCTTTTTTTTGGATACTATATAATATACTCCATCCGTCCCATTAAATATGCAACATTTGCTTTTCGGTACGAGATTTTATGTAGTGTTGTTTTGTGAGTTAATGAAGAGAGAGTAAAGTAAGAGAGAAGAAAAAGTAGAGTGAATATTGTTTCCATTTTTAGAAATGTTTCATTTTTAATGGGACAGACCAAAAAGGAAAACGTTTTATTTCTAATGAGACAGAGGGAGTATATCCTAGCATTGGAAGAAGGAAAAATATTTGACGTGTCAGTACAAAAATTAGTGATAAGAGCATCTCCAATAAGATTAGTCCAGTCATAGCCCAACCACAAACTCCTCCGGCCACATTATCAGCACTAAAACTCCTCCTGCCACATCATCAGGACAAGCAATAGCCCAGCCATAGCCCAACCACAATAAACAAAATTATTAAAAACAAATAATTAACAATCACACCAAATACGAAATTAAATTTATGACACGTATACGGGAAAATTAAAAAATTTCATTTAAATTAAAAAAAGTTCATTACAAAAAACTACATAATTAAAAAAAACCCCTCTTCCACACACGAATTACGTAATTACAAAATAAAAAATTACAATCACGCAAATACGGGCCTACAATGACGGCTAGCGGATCGGCTAGAGCTCGCCGATCGGCTAGCCGTTTTGCTGCTCGCAACCTATAATGGTTCGGCTAGCGACCGGCCAGCGCCGGGAATCGGCTAGCCGGTCCGCTAGCCGATCATTGGAGATGCTCTAAATAAGGATACTTAACCTATTTTGATACTCATGTTATTGAGAAAAATGAAAGGAGCATTTAATTTATTTTATTCTCCCTAACATATATGTAGTCCAATACTCCATCGTATAAAATATTTTCATCATAGTTTAATTCCACCCTTAATAATTAAAATCAAATCATGACAAACTACATAATTACTCCAAATAATGAAAAAAAGCTTAGTTCCAAACATTCTTAAATTTACTAAGATAATGAGTATTTGTGAAACTTATTAAAACAGATTTGTCATTGCTGGGTAGAGCATATAAAATTGATAGTAAAAAACTTTTTTTTACTACAATTCGTTCTAACACAATTACTCCCTCTTTAGTAGAGGCGATTCATTTGAGCACTCATTTTGAAAAAAAAATATAGTTAAAGTGAAGATAGAGTAAAGTAAGAGAGAATAATATAAAAAAAGTACTCTGTATATTATTATTATCTCTCTTATTTTACTTTTTCTTTACTTTAATTATTTATTACAGTATCATTTTTTCAAAATGAGTACTGAAAATGAAATGCCTCTATTGCAGAGGGACGGAAGGAGTATTATTTAATACTTCATCTGTCCCACAAGAATACACACTCTTTCCTTTTTAGTCCGTCCCACAAGAATATGCACTTTCCAATTTTGGAAACTCCTTTCTCTCTAATGAGGTGGGACTCATTCTCCAATAACAATACTTTATTTACTTTTTCTCTCTACCTCTCTCTTACTTTACCAATTTTGCATTAAAACTTGTGTCAAACCCAAAGTGCATATTCTTTGGAGACGGATGGAGTACTTTTTAAAATTGTAATTTTGTTGTATATGAAATTAAATATTTTACTATTATTATATTTTTAAAATTTTTCAGCCCCGACCTATTTGAATTCCTGGTTCGGTCACTGGTCACCCACAAGTGTACGGGATATGTAGCACGTGGCAAGCTAAAATTATCGATCCACGAAGACTAAAAGCCGATTTGAGTTCTACGATGCAATGTCAAACACTATTTAGACTAATGAAAGGTGTTTTGAGTTTTCTTAACTAAGGTCAAAGAACAAATAAGCAATAAAGACAAATTAACAAAGCAAAGCAAATAAAAGATGATTTTCACACAAATTGGGAAAGGTAGGGATATGGATCCGTTGGTATGGACACGGGTGTCACCTAGATATCATGCTCATCTATTGGGTCTCCCGTGTGGCTAGGAAGGTCGAGATAATTGGTTAGGACCCCTCTCGGGTGCATCTAACACGTAAGTTAATCTCTAGTGTAGGAGTCTCCTCCATACAATTCGAGATTGACTCCCAAGAACAACGAACCAAAGTCTTGTCTCTAACTCATGCATCTCTCGATCACATGTAATTAGGCAGGCACACGGGTCGAAACCGCCGGTTCCGGTTCATGAACCGGCGGTTCACGGTTCATCATCCCCATGAATCGGAACCGGCCCGCCAAGGTTCCGGCGGTTCCGGTTCCGGTTCAAAAAACCGCCGGTTTACGAGGCGGTTCAAAACCACCGGTTTTTGGCCTGAACCGCCGGTTCCGGGCCGGTTCATTTTTTTTTGTATTTTTTATTTGTTTATCTATGAAATGTGCGTAAATAAAATTTTAAAAAAAAAACACGATGAAAGTTGCAATTTTATTGAGATTACAAGTTACAACAATTACAAATCACAAAAACCTTGAGGTCTTGAAGTCTTAAACAAAAATTTAAATACGACGAGACTACTAGTTAACAACGAAGCTAATTACAAATTACAAAAAAGACTTATAAGTTCTGAACAATAATTTTATAAGTATATATACTCTTAATCGACGAAGGAGATCTTTATACATAACTAAATTGAGGACACCTTTAGCAATTCAACTTTAAATGTTGAGTTTAGTCTAACAATCAACAATTATAGTAGAATTGTCAAAAGTTTCCCGGATTTAGCCTTATAGAGAAATCTATTTCATCGACTAGAGTATATACAAATACAATTATTTAATTGTATTTGCATATTTTTAAAGTAGAAACAAATGGGAAAAAAAAGAAATAAAGGAAAAAGGACTTGAGCTCAACTTAAATTTAATATTTAAGTTGAGGTGCCTACGTATCCTCAATGCTCATTTGCATTAGGGAATCAAAGTCCACGTAGTTCTCTTACCTTACTTACCTATTTGGCTTGGTCGGCGGTAGACGGTTGGCCTACGATTCATCTCCGGTGAATTCTTCTTGTGATCCCTCCTGACGATCATCCCAATCATTTTCTTGTTCTCTGATGTCAGCTTTGGCCCAATCATCAAGTAACATCACGGCTTTCATATTTTTCACGAAGAGCTTACTTCTTGATTCATCCAACACACGCGAGCCAACACTAAAAGAGGACTAGACGGCGACAGTGGAAGCCGGAACAGAAAAAATCTCCTTGGCCATTGACGCAAGTATGGGAAAATTTTTCTCGTGTGTTCCCCACCAATCGAGGACGACGATTTGGGCGGGAGGAGTAGGACCTTCATCACCAATGGAAAAGAGTGAATCGAAATATAAATCTAACTCACTTACCATACCTGAGGACCTTCCGCCGGTGTTGTAGGTGTATAGATCGGCTAATTGGGATTGCACGTCGGGGTCATCTTAATCGGCTTGAAATGCGAAGCCAAAGTTATGTTGTTGAGGAGGAGGAGGTCTTCTGACTTGGTGGGTACTGTTATACTTGGTTTCATATTCGGTGTAGAGAGCACGCAAGTTAAACTCGAAGGTTTGTTGGATAATTGACCGGTTCTGGAGGTTTATTTGAAATGTTTCTGAGAGGTCTACTCCGAATTCGTCACTAGTATCCGATTGCAATGCTTTAAGTGGACCAAGATCAATAGAACTCGAATTGTTATAATAAAAATCTAAAATCTTGGAGGTACCGGCTAATTTCCATTTTGGATCCAAGACCTTTGCAATCAAAAACACCGTTGGAATCTCACTGAAATACTTAAGTCATTTCTCAATCATATAATATAAAACACACATCAATTCAGGTGAAGAGTAAGCATTTTTCATTGCAGTTTTAAAACCAAGTGATATATACATGCTCTAAAACACGAACAACAGTGCAATAATAAACATCCGATAATTCAACAATTGCATTTTTGAAATATTTGAATAATTTAAATAAAGCCACACTATGTTCCCAATAACTATGCGAAAGATATAAATCATGAACGGGATAGGTTAAAAAAATCACATAAAGAATCTTTATGCGTCAAAATAGAATTCAGACAATCATATGTCGAATTCCATCTGTGAGACACATCCATAGTAAAATTCGTATATCTTACATTCTTTTGATGGCAATATTTCTTCCAAGCTTTGCCAATAGCTGGCTTTTGATGGATTAATCTAACTGCAGTTCTAATAGGACTAACATGCTTTTGCCATAATTCAAGCGCATCTTGTACACATAAATTTAAAATATGACATATGCATCTTTGATGAAAATACTTACCTCCAATAACCGGAGCACAAGCCGCAATCAAATCACTAATACTTGCAGTGTTAGCAGTTGCATTATCAAAACCAACAGAAAATATCTTATTGCATAATTGAAACTCATTCAAAACTTGAACAATTAAAGAAGCAATTTTGGGTGCAGTCTGTGGTGTCTCAAATTCTCTAAAACCAATTAAATGCTTGTTCAAAGTCCAACTATTGTCCACAAAGTGAACAGTAATGCCCATGTATGAATGCTGGTTAAAACAATCAGTCCATACTCCTGAGCAAATGTTCACTTTGTGGCCCAAGTTAAGTAAATAACGTGATAATTCAACTTTTTTCTCTAAACATTGTCTAACAGTAGATCGTTGAACGGTCATTCGACCTACTCTTTTGATAGATACGTTTAAACCACTTTGCATAGTAACCTCAAATTTTTTTATCATCTTAAAGATTAAATGGAAAATGCTTCATTGCATCCCATCTAGTCATAACGTCAGCAAATTAATTTTGATCATATTTAAAAAGAGGCGTACCTGACGAACCTGAGCCGCCAGGTTGGAAGTTTAGTTGGGTTTGGGTAGAGGTAGTGCCACATTCTACTGGATGCTTTGTCACCAAATGACGACGGAGGGTGTCATATCCCCCATCACTCGCAAATTTGTAGACTTTATCACAATAGTTACAATATGCATGAAACGCTGATGTCTCTTCTTGAGAGTGCGGATAATGAGGACTTGGAATCACCACTGGGACCTTCTTGTAGTGTTTAACAAAAATATCAGATTTCAAAGCTTTTGTAGTGTTAGTGGGTGGAGGGGGAGGAGGCATCTCCTCATTTCCGCCGGTGCTAGACGGAATACGAGAATGAGATCTATCATCATTGTTGTCCGAGTCCAACGATATAGACACGTCGTACTCGTCATGTTGTTGTTGGGAACCACCGCCCCGCCCCCACCTTGATGCATTTCGGCGAGTAGCATGGTCATATTATGATCTTCTTCTATCTATAAATATTATATAAGTTGAAGTTATAAGTAGGAACACAAAAAAAATTTAAAAACTCAATCTTATGAAATTATGAATTGTAAAAATGATTTTTTAGAACTTACTTGCATGCGTTCAGCCGCCACTCGGGAAACCTCTTCCATAACTTCTCGACGACTAGGTCACCTTGATTTTGAGGGACGACTACTTTGATCTTAGGCAATTCCTACCCCGATCACCACGTCCCGGTCCAACACGAGAAGAAGACATGGTGATAAATGAAAGTAGTATGGATGAAATATGGAGTATTGATTAAATGGTAAATTACGAACACAACAACAAATATAATAGTAAGTAGTAACTAGTCAACAACTTGAGCAATTAGAGAGAATGAGGAGAGAATAGAGAAATATAGATTGATAAGGAAATCATTGTTAACACAAGAATGAGGTGAGTAAAAATGATGGGGGAAGTGGGGTATTTATAGGAGTGAAATAGGAAGAAATAAAAAAAAATTCAAATTTCAAATTCGGCCAGTTTACCGCCTGAACCGGCGGTTCAGTCCACGGTTTCTGACCAGTTTTCAGGCCTATACACTGCCACCTACGCTCTGCCACCTGAAAAAGCACCAGAACGGTCGGAAACCAGTGGTTTCTGACAAAAACCGGCGGTTTACGTCAGAAACCGCCAGTTTTTTTGCACACCTCGCCTGCAACCCTACGCCCTAGCCGAAATCTGCTCGTTAGGACCGTTGAACCGCCGGTTCAAACCGGTGAACCGCCGGTTACGGTTCTCCATATTCCCAAACCTGAACTGGCCCGCTTGAACTGCCGAACCGCCGGTTCCGGTTCATTGTCCGGCGGTTCCGAACCGCCTGGCCGGTTCGGTTTGTGCATGCTTACATGTAATGCACGGAGTTGTTGATTACTTAACCATTCTAATCATGCATCTCTCAATGACAACAATTAGAACAAGATGTATTAAATTGGTAGTTAAGCAATTGGATAATAAGAGCTCAATAACCAACAAAACCAACACAAAGAGATAGATAGCATAAATCAAGGATCAACCCATGGATTCCATACAAACTTCACCAAATCCCTAAAGAAGATCTAGCTACTCATGATCAAAGTCAAAACAAAAGAAAATACAAAGAAAACAAAGAAAAACATAATGGAAATGGAAACTAGAACTCCATATAAGTGAAATTGATGTTGGGGAGTCTTCTTCTTCAATCTCTTGAAGATGGAAGTGTTAGGGTTTGTATACTAGAAATCACCTTTTCGAGTGATTGAATACAGTAAAAATCTAATTGTTATTTTCCAATGAATGCAACAGATTATTTTTGTCAAGATGTTGTTATGATTTACATTTAATGGATGTTTATTGCATATTTAAATGTATAAGCGAACATAACAAAGTCTAAGTCTTTGTTTTAGTAGACCGGTTGTGGGCTGCGCTCAATTTAAGGTATGCGGTCAGTCCTGAACAAAGAAAAATAATAATTTCACAACCTAGATAGGCCTAGACTACTTATCGTGAAAGGTTGCAATGTCAGTAGCATTATTTCTAAGCCTTATTGAACTAAGATGACGTTGGTGTGGTATATCACTGAATGGATCTAACAGCAAGACGAGTCTTTATGCTATCTACTGAAAGACGAGGTCTTGATAATTAATTTCTTAATCAATGTACGTTAGCATTGAGCATACGATATAGAGTATCTACTACTTTGAGTTACCAAAGGTGCGGGTTTTTCGTCACCCAACGATCCAGGTATATTGGGTAGTGGTGATCATTATCTGGCGGTGCTAGGATTGCTATTATGTTGAATCGTGCGCGAGGAGAGTCTCGTTTGATAACATCCACAAGAGAAACTCGAAACAAGGTTTTATTATTCGGAACCTAGCTAGTTGGAGTTATATTACTCTATGAATAATAAATAAGAGTTTTTTGCTAAGTCCACTCTTGGAGATTAAAATATGTTAATTAATTAAGTCCATAGTAGACATTGATTAATTAATGGATGTTTCTATCTTAAGCACGGGAAATGAATTACACACACAAAAGGAAACCCAGAATACTTGTAATTTCGGATTTGGAAAGGCAGTGCAATATTACTTCTGTAGTTGCTGCTTGTAATATTCCAATATAAGCTTGTATTAAATTGTGGGTTCAATTTAATTAGTAAAAAACTAATTGGGTGAGGTCATGTCCAAATTCTTCCTTAGATCTCTGACTGGGCCCAATATGTGACTTAATATAAATAGGAGAATAAAGGAGACAGAAAATACACTTTTCCATATCATAATTTTCGTCCCCCTCATAATTGAGAAAGGATCGAAAATTGCTCTACTTCCGTGAGCAGGTTTCTGTCTTCGTTATTTAAGTCCTAGTACACTGGTGAGATTTTCCCACATAAATATCAGTCTACAGTCCGGGACACCAGTCAGAAGATCCGAGGTCGAGTTCTCAAGTTCTTCACGAGGAGAAGACGCAAGCCATCTTCGATTCTTAAGTGAATCAACAAAGGTAAATTGGCTAACTCTGTAGTAAGCATGTTTTAGGGATTATTTGTGCTAAAGCATGTTTAAAATTCAAGTTATGAGCATGATACATGTGATAATTACACGAATAGAATTTATTTAAATAATCTGCTAAATAGATCAGTAATATGTGATTAGTTAGAACGCACGCTTCTACTGCCAACCCCTTCAATTGGTATCAGAGCCAGTCTTTGGCTCTGATTATTTGGATTTAAATTTCGCGAAATTCATGTATGCATGTGTTATTTGATTACGAAGCATGTTCTTGTTGTTTTTGTTTAAATTTTATGCATGTTGAACTCAAGAACAATCGAATCAAAGAAAATGAATTTATCGATCGTACGAGACATGCGATCCGTCGGCGCTCACGCCGAGACGGATCACACCACGCGCTATTGAAACAGGGATGTCCAGACAGTGGGAGCGTGGGAGCTGCGATCACGGGGTGACGCACTGACGAGCGAGGGCTCGTGCGCGCTGCCGGTCGAGACCGCAAGCCCCAGACGCACCCGCGTCGAGATCGACACGGACGCTGGCGTGGTGCGGCGGTTCGATCCAAAACCGGCCGAGACACCGAGACGCCGAGAGCGCTCCAACCCTAGGCGGAAGGTCCGAGACAAAACTCCAAGCTACTGGCCGAGACGTGCGCGCCGAATGGTGCGACGTGTGCCGCAGGAGTGGGAGCATCAAGGCTCGGATGGACCGAGACGGGCGACGAGCCACTGGCATAGAGGAGCCGCGCCACTGCACAAGCTCCTCGCCGAGAGCTCGCGATACCCGACGTGCCAGGCGACCTAGACGGATGCGACGGGATGGCCGAGATGACGAGCCACCCGACGCGACTGCATGGCCGAGAGCAACAGCGCCGTGTGCGCGTGCGGCTAACCTAGACGTGGTCATGGTCGACGCGTTGTGATCCGGCGAAGAACTCGTCGGATTTTCGTCGTTCATCGTTCGTGCGAACCTCGAGCGATGAGATAACGATGAATGATTATTTTAATGATTATTTAATTTTTAATTAAAAGATATTATTAAAATATAATTATTTAATGGAAATAAAATCTTTTTGGAAGATTTACCTAGATTTAGGAATATTTTTATTATTATCTATATCTATGGAAATAAATAAAATTATTTTATTCCTAGATGATATGGATAAGAATAATTTAATTGTTTCCTAATATTTATCCTAATAAGGATATATATGTATGAATACATTAAATAATAAATCTTTTCTTCCTAATCTTGAACAAGGAAATAATTTGAATTTAATTTTTCATGTCTTATTAAGAATTAAATAACTTAATTATTTTAGATATATCTTTTAGTAGACATGAATAAGAATTAAATTCTAGAACAATAATTTCCTAATGGAAGATACCAATAAAATAAAATATTTAATTATCCAGCATATTAAATACCAACAGAATTTAATTAAGCCTTAAACTGCCTCAAGGCTAAAGATAATTAAAGAAAAACCATAACCCAAAATATGTAAGCTATAATTACGAACTCAACGTTTGTATATGGTTTGCAATTTATGAAGCTTTTTTTTAATATTATCGCCATCTGCTCTGTGGGGACAATAATCCTAAGAAATAGCGAGTTCATGAGGGCGGACTTCTCAAAAATAAATAGTATGAACTAGAATGTGGTTTCCAATATTATCGCCACATGCTCTGTGGGGACAATAATCCTATGAAACTGCGAGATTCAGAAGTTCACATAGGGTTTATGGGATAGCTTGATCTTGTATGTAGCACATGAGCATTGTTATGGGAGTGTGTTGTAAGAATGAGACTCTGTAATGCTAAATTCGGTGGTCTTGCATAGGTAACATTAGGCGGCCATGCCACTCTGTGGTCTCTGGACTATTCGTCGTTGTTGTGACCAGTAAAATTGTAAGATTTTAATGCGTATTGACTTCCTCTGGAGGGTACAAAATTTTAATTTTACAGTTGTATGATTTTGAAAAGTTTTATGGTTAATCTAATCAAACATTTTACGTAAGTTTATGACAAATAGTAAATACTTTGTTTTACAGTGCAAATCAAATCGTCAAGTTGTCGTTCAATCCTCTTTCTGCAATTCTTAAAGAAAACAAACTCGAGCGCGAAAATTACATAGAATGGAAACAAAATTTGGACATCGTTCTTACAGCTGATGAGTACATCTTTGTACTCACAACCCCGCGACCTCCAGTGCCGGCGGCTAATGCTGCGGCAGGAGTCAGAGATGCACACAGACGGTGGCATAAGGCGAATGAGATGGCTAAGTGCTACATGTTGGCTTCTATGTCTTCAGTACTCAAGCATCAGCATTCTACCATGGAAACAGCAGCCGAGATCATACAGAATCTCAAGAATCTTTTTAGTACTCAGAATCGAACGGCTAAGTCTCAAGCCTTTCGGAGTATCATGTCGAAGACAATGAAGGAAGGCACGTCAGTGAGAGACCATGTCCTCGAGATGATGAGCAACCTCAACCAGATTGAGGTCTTGGGAGGGATGATCGATCCCGAGTCCCAAGTGACTATTATCCTTCAAAGTCTTCTCCCTAGCTTCCAGCAGTTCGAGATGAACAAAAGGAACTATACCTTGGCAGAGCTGTTGACTGAACTTCTGTCGGCAGAGGACCTTATGGTCCAGGCTAAGGCGGCCATGATGACTTCGGCACCTCGTTCCTCTGGCTTTAGGCCTAGAAAAGGAAAAAGGCAAGCACCGAACTCAGAAGCGGCCAAGATGGCTAAGGGAAAGAAGAAGAAGATGGCTAAGTGTTTCAAGTGTGGGGAAAAGGGGCATTGGAAGTCAGACTGTCCTAAAAAGGGCAAGGCTACAGGTATGCACCAAGCTTTAGTAGTCGAATCATGTTTGGCATCGACGTCTACTTGCACTTGGGTTATTGACACAGGAGCTACTGATCGTATTTGTTTTGATCCTGACTTGATGCAGGTGACAAGACGGCTACATGATCGTGAGATCGAAGTCCAGCTGGGTGACGCTACAAAAGTGGCGGCCGTTGCAGTGGGAGACGTTTATTTGCGCTTTAGTAGTGATAGATTTTTTATTTTGAAGAATGTTTTATTGATACCTTCTTTTAGAAGAAATTTAATTTCAGTTTCAAAATTGGTTTTTTATGGATATTCGATTTCTTTTAATGACAACTGCGTTATTAAGAAAGATGGTTCTTATATCTGTCGTGGTATCATGGAAAACGATCTGTACACAATCACATCTACACAGTTTAATAATCGCAAATCAGAACTCAATACAACATCGAAAATTTCAAAGAAACGAAAGGAACCTTCAAGTTCAATGAACGAAACGTACTTGTGGCACCTTAGACTTGGTCATGCCAATGAAAGGAGGATCCATTCTCTTGTTCAACAAGATCTTATTAAAGATCTAGAGGAGGAACCCTTTCATAAGTGTGAGTCATGCTTAGAAGGCAAGATGACCAAGAGGTCTTTTCAGGCTAGGGGTAATAGGGCTAAGGAAGTACTTGAACTCGTTCATTCCGATGTATGTGGACCAATGTCTACTGAAGCAAGAGGTGGTTTTTGATACTTCATCACATTCATTGATAACTTCTCGAAAATTGGATATGTCTATTTGATGGCCCACAAGTCAGAGTCTTTTGACAAGTTCAAGGACTTTTTGGCTCAAGTGGAGAAGTGTCATGGTAAGAGTATCAAATGCCTGTGATCTGATCGCGGAGGTGAATACCTCAGTGCCGAGTTTTTGGACTACTTATCGGAGTCGGGAATTGAATCCCAACTGACTGCGCCGGGCACACCCCAGCAGAACGGCGTGGCTGAAAGAAGGAACATGATCTTGTTAAACATGGTCCGGTCGATGATGAGTTATGCACGGCTACCTATTTCGTTTTGGGGACATGCCTTGCGTTCTGCAAGCCATATATTAGACAATTTACCGTCAAAATCCGTACCTACTACTCCTTATGAGTTGTGGACTGAGCGCAAGCCCAATCTAGCACATCTCAAAATTTGGGGTTGCCCGGCTCATGTATTGGAAAAGGATCCAACTAAGCTAGGATCTAGGACGGAGGTATGTTTGTTTATAGGGTACCACAGAGGGATGAAAGGTTATGAATTATTTAGTCTTCGAGATAAGAAAGTTATTGTGAGCACTCACGCCACATTCTTAGAGGAAGACTACGTAATGAATCATAAACCCAGCAGTGAAGTGGCTCTTGAAGAGCTAACTTCTGTCACAAGTTCCATTAGCCAAGAACAAGTACCAAGTGTACAAACAATTCCCGAAACTTCAACTTCTACTCCAAGTATTGTAGTGCCGCGCCGCAGTGGGAGGGTCTTTAATGACCCCGAAAGATACATTGGTTTGGAGGAATCCATGGATCACTCCTTGGACAACAATGTATTAGATCCCTGGAACTTTGCGGAGGCGCTGGCAGATGTCGATCATTGCGAATGGGTAAAAACAATGGATTCAGAACTACAATCTATGATAGACAAAGAAGTCTACGATTTGTCCGTCCTACCCGAAGGTTGTACTTCCATTGGGAGTAAGTGGATATATAAACGTAAACATGGACCCGATGGACGAGTTAAAGTCTTCAAGGCAAGACTAGTGGCTAAGGGGTATACCCAAAAGGAAGGTGTCGATTATGACGAGACTTTCTCCTCAGTGGCCATGCTCAAATCGATCCGGATACTATTGTCTATAGCAGCTTATATGGATTGGGATGTATGGCAGATGGACGTTAAGACTGCGTTTCTAAACGGCGGTCTTGAGGAGACCATCTACATGGAACAACCCGAAGGATATGCCATAAAGGGCAAAGAACACATGGTTTGGAAGCTTAAGATGGCTATTTATGGCCTTAAGCAAGCATCAAGATCATGGAACCAGTGTTTCGATCAAACTGTTTGAAAGTTTGGATTCAAAAAGTGCCCAAATGAAAGCTGCGTGTATAAGAAGGTTGAAAAGAGGAATGTAGTGTTCTTAGTTTTATATGTAGATGACATTCTTCTAATTGGAAACAAGAAAAAAAAGATGTTGTCATCAGTACGAACTTGGTTGTCAAACCAGTTCGAGATGAAGGATATGGGAGATGCGGGACACATCCTCGGGATCAAGGTTCTTCGGAATCGAGAAAAGAAGATGTTGTGCTTATCTCAAGAACCTTACATCAACACAGTACTTAGTCGTTTTAGCATGCAGGATGCCAAGAAAGGTTTCTTACCTTTTAGACATGGCATCCATCTATCTCAAGAGATGTGCCCCAAAACGCCGTCTGAGATACAAGCAATGAGAAGGATTCAATATGCTTCGGCAGTTGGAAGTCTCATGTATGCTATGCTTTGTACGAGACCTGATATTTGTTTTGTTGTTGGCATGGTAGCAAGATATCAGTCAAATCCGGGCCAAGGACATTGGACTGCCGTAAAGAACATACTCAAGTACCTTAAACGGACTAAGGACTATGCTCTAGTTTACAATGTAGTCGAGCTGTGTCCTTTGAGATATACTGACTCAGACTTTCAAGCTGATCAGGACTCGAGAAAATCTACTTCAGGATATGTGTTCACCTTAGGAGGTGGAGCCGCAATTTGGGAGTGTGAAGCAGAAATGCATTGTGGACTCGACCATGGAAGCCGAGTATGTGGCCGCTTCGGAGGCTGCAAAAGAGGCAGTATGGTTCAAGAACTTCCTTATGGATTTAGGTGTGGCTACGAATCTGCCTAAGAGCATCACCGTTTATTGTGACAATTCTGGTGCTGTGGAAAATTCGAAGGAACCAAAAGCTCACAAAGGGAGCAAACACATAGAGCGGAAGTATCATATCACCAGGGATATAGTGCAGAGAGGAGACATACAAGTGGTCAAGATTGCGTCAGAGAACAACCTGGCAGATCCATTTACAAAGGCATTGGCGGTGAAACCGTTCGAGGGCCACGTTGAAGGGATGTGAGTTCGATTCATTCAAGACCTAAACTCACTTTCAGTATAAGTGGGAGAAATTTAGACAAGTTCACTACTGTTTTGTATACTCGAAAGCTGTTTTGAGTATAAGTGGGAGATTGTTAGGGTTTGTATACTAGAAATCACCTTTCGAGTGATTGAATACTGTAAAACTCTAATTATTATTTTCCAATGAATGCAACAGATTATTTTTGTCATCATGTTATTATGTTTTACATTTAATGGGTGTTTATTGCATATTTAAATGTATAAGCGAACATAACAAAGTCTAAGTCTTTCTTTTAGTAGACCGGTTGTGGGCCGCGCTCAATTTAAGATACGCGGTCAGTCCTGAACAAAGAAAAATAATAATTTCACAACCTAGATAGGCCTAGACTACCTATCGTGAAAGGTTGCAATGTCAGTCCGATTATTTCTAAGCCTTATTGAAATAAGATGACGTTGGTGTGGTATAGCACTGAATGGATCTAACAGCAAGACGAGTCTTTATGCTATCTACTGAAAGACGAGGTCTTGATAATTAATTTCTTAATCAATGTACGTTAGCATTGAGCATACGATATAGAGTATCTACTACTTTGAGTTACCAAAGGTGCGGGTTTTTCGTCACCCAACGATCCAGGTATATTGGGTAGTGGTGATCATTATCTGGCGGTGCTAGGATTGCTATTATGTTGAATCGTGCGCGAGGAGAGTCTCGTTTGATAACATCCACAAGAGAAACTCGAAACAAGGTTTTATTATTCGGAACCTAGCTAGTTGGAGTTATATTACTCTATGAATAATAAATAAGAGTTTTTTGCTAAGTCCACTCTTGGAGATTAAAATATGTTAATTAATTAAGTCCATAGTAGACATTGATTAATTAATGGATGTTTCTATCTTAAGCACGGGAAATGAATTACACACACAAAAGGAAACCCAGAATACTTGTAATTTCGGATTTGGAAAGGCAGTGCAATATTACTTCTGTAGTTGCTGCTTGTAATATTCCAATATAAGCTTGTATTAAATTGTGGGTTCAATTTAATTAGTAAAAAACTAATTGGGTGAGGTCATGTCCAAATTCTTCCTTAGATCTCTGACTGGGCCCAATATGTGACTTAATATAAATAGGAGAATAAAGGAGACAGAAAATACACTTTTCCATATCATAATTTTCATCCCCCTCATAATTGAGAAAGGATCGAAAATTGCTCTACTTCCGTGAACAGGTTTCTGTCTTCGTTATTTAAGTCCTAGTACACTGGTGAGATTTGCCCACACAAATATCAGTGTACAGTCCGGGACACCAGTCAGAAGATCCGAGGTCGAGTTCTCAAGATCTTCACGTGGAGAAGACGCAAGCCATCTTCGATTCTTAAGTTAATCAACGAGGTAAATTGGCTAACTCCGTAGTACGCATGTTTTAGGGATAATTTGTGCTAAAGCATGTTTATAATTCAAGTTGCGAGCATGATACATGTGATAATTACGCGAATAGAATTTGTCTAAATATTCTGCTAAATAGATTAGTTTTATGTGATCCGTTAGAACGCACGCTTCCGCTACCAACCCCTTCACTTACTTGACTGAGTGTTCAAATTTGTGGCATTATATATTGGGACATGTAAATTTAAACGCCAGTAAAATATTAGTAAATTTAGATTTACTAAAGGTAAATGAAGTGAATACCCAAGACAAATGTGAAATATGAATTGAAGCTAAAATGGCTAAGTTATCGTTTCACTCGGTTGAATGGAACACAAAACCTCTTGAATTAATTCACACTGATGTATGTGATTTATAGATGATTGCACAAGATATTGCTACATTTATCTTTTAAGAAGTAAAGATGAAGCAATTGAAGCGTTTAAAAATTATAAGAACGAAGTTGAGAATCAACTTGGTTGTAAAATCAAAATAATTCGAAGTGATACATGAGGCGAATATGTAGCCCCGTTTGAGGAGTTATGCAACGCAAGTGAAATAATTCGTCAAACAACTGCTCCACACTCACCACAATCTAATAGTGTTGCAAAATGTGAAAATCGAACTCTAAAAGAGATGATGAATGCGTTGCTATTCAGTTCAGGATTGCTCCATAACATGTGGGAGAAGCTGTCTCGACAGCCAACTATATCCTAAACAAAATCTCACTTAATGGAAAGGACATCACTCATTATGAGTTGTGAAAATGAAGTCATCCTACAAATACCTCAAAGTGTAGGGTGTTTGGCAAATGTAATGGTTCTCCCGCACAAAGAAGTTATAGTTGGTCCTAAAATAGTTGATTGTATCGTCATTGGATATGCACTTAATAGCAGTGCATATCGATTTGTTGTTCACAAGTATGAAATATCGATTGTAACAGTAGGAACAACAATTGAGTCAAGGAATGTTGTATTTCTTGAAAATACATTTTCTTGTAAAGAAAATGAAGAAGTCGCAACTAATTCTGAGACGAGAATTGAAGATGAAGCCACTAGTTCTAAATCAGTGGATGAGGAACCTAAATCGCGTAAGCGAGCAAGACCTGATCCAAGTGATGCAATACTAAAATGTGGTAGTAGGGTCAGAACACCAAAAACATTTGGTCCTGGCTATATTTCTTTTATGTT
Source organism: Salvia splendens (assembly GCF_004379255.2). Classification (NCBI taxonomy): domain Eukaryota; kingdom Viridiplantae; phylum Streptophyta; class Magnoliopsida; order Lamiales; family Lamiaceae; genus Salvia; species Salvia splendens. Next base: position 22,113,770 of record NC_056043.1, on the reverse strand, counting down.
GGATGAAGAAACAACATCAGTAAAAGTAGCCATTTCTGGCCCAGAAGGGTTACACTGGAAAGAAGCTGTTCAAAGCAAAATTGACTCAATTTTGTTAAACCACACATGGGTGTTGGTTGATCTCCCTGAAGGTGCTAAACCTTTAAAATGCAAATAGGTCCTTAAAAGGAAATTTAAGGCCGATGGAACAGCCGATAAATATAAGGCCCAGCTGGTGGTAAAAGGCTTTAAACAAAAGGAAGGACACGACTTCTTCGATACCTATTCACCTGTAACGAGGATCACATCCATCCGAGTGTTTCTCATGATTGCTACACTGCACAATCTTGAGATTCATCAAATGGATGTAAAGACCGCGTTTCTAAATGGTGAACTAGAAGATGAAATTTATTTGGAACAGCCTGAAAGGTTTGTAGTACCTAGACAAGAGAAAAAGGTATGCAAACTAGTAAAGTCTCTATATGGATTGAAACAAGTGTCGTTGCAATGACACTTGAAATTTGTTAATGTGATGTTTCAAATGGATTCAAAATCAACGAATGCGACAAATGTGTATATATTAAGAACACTGATAACGGTTATGTTATAGTGTGTCTTTACATTGATGACATGTTAATCTTGGGTAGTAACACTCAAGTGATTAACGATATGAAAGTCATGTTAATGAGAAATTTTGACATGAAAGACATGGGTCTAGCCGATGTAGTTCTCGGAATGAAGATTCTAAGAACATCTGATGGAATCATCTTAACACAATCTTATTATGTTGAGAAAAAATATTAAAGAGATTCAACGCCTATGATGGTGCGCCGGTCATTGGGTGCATTATGTATTTGATTAATTGTGCTCGACCTGACATTGTGACAAACTCGTATTTATAGTGTTGTGATTGGTATGTTGATGTGCATAATTGTTGAGTTTCTGTGCTCAAAATGGTTATTTCCAGCCAATTACTCTGTGTTTTGGAGTTCACGTGTTTGTAGAGTGTTTTAGGCAAAAATAGGTGAAAGTGGAGCAAAAAGATAGCCACCCGGTCGGGTGAATATCATCTGGTTAAATGCCACCCGGCCGGGTGTCTACGCGATGCCTATCGGAGTCCAGAAGCTGCCGAGTAAGTGCGACCCGGCCGGGTGAATTTCCTTTGTAACAATTCCACCCGGCCGGGTGGCTCTTTCATAACGTGAGGACTCCAGAGACTTCTACCCGACCGGGTGGATTTTATGTTGAATAATTCCACCCGGCCAAGTCTGTCAAACTGACGATTTTTTAATCCATACGCGATTTTAGAAGGGGAAAATAAGAGAGAATAGCTAGGGCAACTCGAATTCATTCTCTCCCATCCGCAAAAACACACACTCTCTCTCTAGGAAGCACTCTTGGAAGAAGATTGGAGATTCAAGCTTCAATTCCTCCGCCAATTGTAATCCTTATCATGAATTCCGTTGTTTCCCTTAGTTTTTGTTTGTTTTCTACTTTGAACATGAGTAACTAAACCTTTCATGTTGAATTCTTGGTGAAGATGCATTGATTCATAGTTTTAATACAATTGATTTCGTTTTATCTTGCTCTTGCAATTGTTTGAATTATTCTTGTGCTTTTTCCTATCAATTGCTTGATCACCAATTGGGAGTGTAGGGTTTCTTGAAGTAATCGGGGGATGAAATAATTAATCTTGAAAGAGGAATAATTCACACCTTTTATTCAATAAAACTCGGGAGAGTTGAGATTCTTAGTGGGATCATTAATCTAATCAAACTGTTAGGAGTTAGGTCTAAGAATTAGAAGGGGACTTCAATTATTACACCTAATCTACGGATTTCTCACCTCGGGAGGGGGTTTAATCTACAATTGTGATTGATTCAACAATTATGGAGACTTTAAATGGTAAATCGGTTTTAATTGGGTTAGTCTATGAGTTGTGCATCGGATCCTTGAATTCTGCATATTTCTCCATCATCTTACACAACTTGCTTAATTGTTTTCTTGTTTAAGTGTTCTATTTTAATCTCTGCATTTACATGTTTTCAGTATTTGTTAGTTTTAAAACCAAAATTTGTGATCGTCTGGATAGTAGTTGAAATTAGTTCGTGGTACTTAGGTTGACACTTAATTGTCTCTGTGGGATACGATATACTCTTGCTTGCTATTTGCTACGATAACCCCGTACACTTGCGGGTATTATTTGGGTAAAATAAATTTGAACCGAGTTTTTGGCGCCGTTGCCGGGGATGAGGAAGGTGATGAGATCGGCTCTGAGTTTGAAGTGGGTCAAAGCAGTCGGCCCAAGAGGTGTACACCGCAGGGGAGACCGTCCAGAGATAGCTATCTGGCGGAAATTGCTGCATGGGTACAATTGCTTCAGGTGAGCCATGATCAGCAGGCGGACAGTTGGAATCAGGCGAACGAGGAGGCAATGGCATGGAGAGCCCAGTGTGACACCCGTTTGGATGGTTTTGAGAACCGGCTTGACCACTATGGGGAACAACTGCAACACCTGCACACTCGGCTCGACGCTAGTGATGCAGCACAACAGGCTTTCTACCAGGCATACTACGCTAGGTTTCCGCCGCCTTCGGAATAGAGGTACCTCAACCATCTACTGTTCTTCAAACTAATTCTATCCTGTGTCTTGAATAAGTTTGGGGGGTTCTGACGTGGATCGGTTGCTCATTTCCCCCACTTGTTTAAAGAATATGTTCTTGAGACTATTGTTTTTTTTCTCTTCTTTTATTTAGTTTTGCTTATTTGGTGTCATTTGGTGTAAGTCCCGCTTGTGGGACTCGAATTCGAATATGGATGAATGTAAGATATTTTGTGCTAAGCAATGGGTTGATAGATGATGATGATAATTGCTTTGTCTTGAAAATTTTGGTCAGAATGGTTAGGGACTTGCATGATCAATTCATGATTTAATTACGAGTGAAGTGCTTGTTTTCTTGGTCAATGCTAAACCCGGTGAGATTTGAGCCGTATGTTGTTCATGTGTAATTTGATTGGGTACGTACTTTTGTTTCTAGAACTTGCTCCTCGTCATGTGAAGTCTGTATAGTGGATGTGAACTTAAGAGATGAAGTTAGGTATTCTTTGATTATCCTCATACACTCGTAAATCCCTAGTTAGCCATCATAACCAAAAAAAATGGGTTTGATTGTTGAAAAGTAGTATCTTAAATCACTCTCTAAAATGAATGCCCTTGAGAAAGAGAAGAACATGGGTAGGAAGTGTTAAGGAAGAGGTTCGTTTTGTTAAAAAAAATCGGAGGTATAAGCTAGACGAAGTCTAGGGAAAAAAATTGTGTTGACAGAGATAGTAATAAGTGGGTCTTGGAAGCTACGAGGAAGCATGATGAAATCAAGCTTATCTGAGTTTTGTTTTATGGTAAATGGTTATTGTTGGATTGTGTGCTTCACTTATATTCTTCAGTCACTATAGCCTAAATGTTCCCTGCCGTCCAAAGAGCCTACATTACAACCCGAATAAAGACCTTTCTGATCTTAGGTTCACTTTCACATCCGAGTAGAGGATACGTTTGACGTTGAGCAAGCCTACGGTAAGCACTATATGTTACTTGATTTGAGTGTTTATATTGTCTCTTATACACTTGAGTGAGAGGGAAATGAAAAAAAAGAAAAAAATCACACTCCTTAAACCTTGTGAGAGCATTGACACCAAGCGATATACGAGACAGTAGCTTCAATTAATATTTGGTTGATTTTTGTATGTTTCCTACCTTCGACCTTGCTTTGAAAAATTGTTTGAAGTAATATATCAATCCCACCTCTATGCATGAGTTTGTTCTTCATGATTTCTTATTCTTATTTGAGGACAAACAAAAGTCTAAGTTTGGGGGAGTTGACAAACTCGTATTTATAGTGTTGTGATTGGTATGTTGATGTGCATAATTGTTGAGTTTCTGTGCTCAAAATGGTTATTTCCAGCCAATTACTCTGTGTTTTGGAGTTCACGTGTTTGTTGAGTGTTTTAGGCAAAAATAGGTGAAAGTGGAGCAAAAAGAGAGCCACCCGGTCGGGTGAATATCATGTGGTTAAATGCCACCCGGCCGGGTGTCAACGCGATGCCTATCGGAGTCCAGAAGCTGCCGAGTAAGTGCGACTTTGCCGGGTGAATTTCCTTTGCAACAATTCCACCCGGCCGGGTGGCTCTATTATAACGTGAGGACTCCAGAGACTTCTACCCGACCGGGTGGATTTTATGTTGAATAATTCCACCCGGCCGGGTCCGTCGAACTGACGATTTTTTAATCCAGACGCGATTTTAGAAGGGGAAAATAAGAGAGAAGAGCTAGGGCAACTCGAATTCATTCTCTCCCAGCCGCAAAAACACACTCTCTATCTCTAGGAAGCACTCTTGGAAGAAGATTGGAGATTCAAGCTTCAATTCCTCCGCCAATTGTAATCCGTATCATGAATTCTGTTGTTTCCCTTAGTTTTTGTTTGTTTTCTACTTTGAACATGAGTAACTAAACCTTTCATGTAGAATTCTTGGTGAAGATGCATTGATTCATAGTTTTAATCCAATTGATTTCGTTTTATCTTGCTCTTACAATTGTTTGAATTATTCTTGTGCTTTTTCCTATCAATTGCTTGATCACCAATTGGGAGTGTAGGATTTCTTAGAGTAATCGGGAGATGAAATAATTAATCTTGAAAGAGGAATAATTCACACTTTTATTCAATAAAACTCTGGAGAGTTGAGATTCTGAGTGGGATCATTAATCTAATCAAACTGTTAGGAGTTAGGTCTAAGAATTAGAAGGGGACTTCAATTATTACACCTAATCTACGGATTTCTCACCTCAGGAGGGGGTTTAATCTACAATTGTGATTGATTCAACAATTCTGGAGACTTTAAATGGTAAATCGGTTTTAATTGGGTTAGGCTATGAGTTGTGCATCGGATCCTTGAATTCTGCATATTTCTCCATCATTTTACACAACTTGCTTAATTGCTTTCTTGTTTAAGTGTTCTATTTTAATCTCTGCATTTACATGTTTTCAGTAGTTGTTAGTTTTAAAACCAAAATTTCTGATCGTCTGGATAGTAGTTGAAATTAGTTCGTTGTACTTAGGTTGACACTTAATTGTCTCTGTGGGATACAATATACTCTTGCTTGCTATTTGCTACGATAACCCCATACACTTGTGGGTATTATTTGGGTAAAATAAAGTTGAACCACACTGCTTGCACAGTGAGCAAGCTGGGTCGCTATACGAGTAATCCAAGCTGGGTCGCTCTAATAAGGGTTTTGAGATACTTAAAACATACTAAAAATCATGGGCTACACTTCTCGAGATATCCCCCAGTACTTGAATGGTACTATGATGCAAATTGGTTATCCGATAACAAAGACTCACTTTCAACAAGTGGATACGTCTTTACTATTGGAGGTGGCGCTGTCTCGTGGAAATCCACGAAACAGACATGTATAGCCCGATCAACCATGGAATCGGAATTCATAGCTTTAGATAAAGCTGGTGAAGAAGCCGAGTGACTTAAGAACTTCCTTGAAGATATTCCATATTGGTCTAAGCCATTGCCTCCAGTGTTGATTCACTGTTATAGTCAAGCTGCTATTGGAAGGTCAAACAATGGCTTTTACAACGGTAAGTCTCGACATATTTGTCGACGACATAATACTGTAAGACATTTGATCACAACAGGGGTGATTACAATTGACTATATGAAGTCATTAGATAATCTAGTGGATTCGCTAACCAAAGGGTTAAACCGTGATCAAATGAATAAATTGCTAGAGGAAATGGGTTTTAAATCCACAAACTAAAGAATTGGAGATCCCAAGAACTTGGTTCAATGGGAAAACTAAGCTATGAGAGTTCGTGTGAAACACTCATCCACATCTATTCCCTAGAGAGCAATAGAGTGTTGAGAAAACTTGTCTAGTGGTAAGGCTAAGTCTATGACTTTTAATGACTCCTAAGGATCTCGAGGAGATTGAGTTCTCAATGAGACCGAGTAGGGCATGATACTCGACTACGAATCACCTATGTAAGTGTGAAGTGTGACTGCTTCATATAACACACTTATGAATCTAAAGTTGTGTCCAAGGTCGTAATGGACACAACGTGAGAACGGATGAGATTGAGGTGTTTAAGTGTTAACATCATTGTCTCGGTGCACGTCGTGGAGGAATAGTTCAAAGCATCACGCTACTAGTGCGCATGTGTATTCGATGGTGTTGACTATGAATGGTTCAAAGCCAACAACTACATATCTTTATGCTTACATACCTCTTGAGGGTTGAGCTTGTGTCTGCATGCATATTGCATTTGGCTATTTTCACTCATGTGGGGGATTGTTGGAATCGTAGTTTGGTCAACGCAATTGAACCGGGTCGTACAACTGACGGATTATTTAATTTTTGAAATAATTAAATAATTTATAATCGATATACTCTCCAAGTAGATGATTGTGGTACATTCCCTTTCTCTAAACCAATTCCCGGTAAGTGATAAATAATATATTAACGTATGTTACGATATATGGAGATATGTAATTAATTAATTAATCTAATTTTGGACACATAGATAAAACATTGTGGCAAATGAAAACTGAGAAAGCTTCGTAGAATGAATGCACATTGATCGGGTCATCCAGATACATTTCTGGAATAAATAACTATGTGAGAGGTGTCTAGGTACACCCGTCCAGGTTCATACTCTATGATTGACTTTTGTAACGTCTGTAATGTTTGTAACCGCCGACCGTTACAAATTAGTCTTAATGGTAGATTTGATCCATATCCTCCACATGGCCTATAAATAGTGATGCATAGTCTTGCATTCTCTACACACAAATTCACAAGCATACAAAACATAATTTATCTCCCTCTCCTGCATTTTCTTTCTGTCAAAGCTCTGCTCTCACCTCCATCCAGTTCGACGAAGCTCTGCTGATAGCGGTGCTGCTTCATCAGAGATAAAGCCGTTTTATCTTTGGGAACGACACGCCAATCCGAGAGCACTACCGGGGCGTATCTCGTCTTGCAGAAAGAGGCCTCCTCGACTCGGCTTACTATTGCATTTACGGTTTATTGTTTCAAATTCTTCATTGTAATTTCATTTTAGTTTACTTTTCTTTATTTCTTCTTTTGGGTTGTATTACGCCCGACTAATGTTTATCTCTTGTAATCCAGAAAAACCAACATGAAATATATGAAAGGATTAACACATCAACCTAATCACATACACTGAACATGTATACGATGAGTAGTTCTTAATTAGATGAACACATAATCTGTGAACTAATTTTCAATGACTACAAACTTCTGTGGAAGCGCGAGAGAAATATTCAACTACTATGATCTCCAACTTAATTCACTATCAAATTATCCTCATGAACAATTCAAATTCAATAGCACACCAACAAACAAGCACTCCCAAACTACGTTAAAAAGACAATAGAAAAGGAAATAACAACACTGCATCATTAGCCAAAAACATAATGTATACACACTAAGTACATTGTTGGTAACAAAACACATGAATTTAATGGTGTAGAAACATCCATACAAGCCTAAATTATAACTTGGAGCAACATTGAGAGTTCAGCCTAAACACATGGTGAATTTTGCAATAAAAACCATAGGAAGCATGCTCTCATTGAGTGGAATGGCAAATTGAAGATGGTTCGTCGGAATGTTGATTGGAATTTCTTCCTTCTCTTCTTCCTCCTCTATTTCACTATTTTTCCTCTTTTTTCGGTGTCTAAGAATGTATCAATTATCCTCAAAAACTGCCCCCAAACCTATTTGAAAACTGAAATTCGGCAGTTGATGGGTCAAGTCACCCAGCCGGGTGCCAAAATGGTACACAACTCACTCGGTCGGGTGAGATGGTCCTGACCCCCGCATGCATTAGAAGTGTCACCCGGCCAGGTGCCAAAATGGCAGACGAGTCACCCGGTCGAGGTGAGATGGCCCTGGAGACTTCACGCTTTGTGGATGTGACAGCACGGGTGCCAATATGGCACAAAGGTCACCCGGTCGGGTGAATAGCTCTTGGATTTCCCATGATTTATCAATGTGACCCGGCCCGGTGCCTATTAGGCGCAAATGTCACCCGACCGGGTGAACCTCTTTTGAGCATCACTGGATTCTTCACGGCTTAAGATCAGCACGGCAGCGCCCGACTGGGTGCCTAGTGGCACGAGTCACCCGGCCGGGTGGAGGCTTCTTGGATTGTAGAAACGCCTCATAGCTTGTTTCCAGCTCCGTTTTTTACATTCCATTCCACTTCCTGCACCAGAAAACACCCTTTTGCGAGCATCAAACCACATTAAACAAGTGAAGCTAAGGGAATAACGATGAACTATTTGATTCGCATCAGACTCCAAGATCTTAGCCTTCTCATCACCTATAAAACAGGTGTTCATAATTCACAACTTTTCTTCCATCTTTTCTCTCTTCTTTTATTCTTACATCTTCTACCCCACCAGATGGAAAACCATATGGTCTACACAAGAGAGGATTGAAGGCGGTCTTTATCTCACCGAGTAGAATATTCATCCACTGCCGTATTTGTATTTAAAATTTTTTTATGAAGCCATGGATGGCTAATTTGTTGGATTACTTGTAGAGGAATTGTTTTGAACATGATGAACTTCCTATTTCTAGCTGTTTATTTCTTATCTTTGGTGTCTGTATGATGTAGCACACAACTTTTGAATACGGTGGTGGTCTTAATTCTTATGTCTCTTTAACTAAGGTAAGGAGCAGCCATAGTTAAGCAACTAAAGGGCTCACTGAGCTACTAGTATAAATGAAAGGCTAGTGCATAGAGACTTTGAGACGTGTTCAACGCATCTTAGTCTTACAGTTTCCTTACAAGTGTTCATCTTCGGGTGAGCATAAAATAAACACAATCCTTAAATTAACTAAATTGTAGGAATGAGTAGTGAAATAGGTTGAAACAATTTTGAATCAAGTTAGAAGGAACTCTTCTCCCTTTTGTGTTATGTTTGTTTATATTGGAGGTGATAGCTTTTGTAACACATAGAATGCCCCCAACAATTCTTTTGAGAGAGTCGTAATATTAGGGGCCAAAGGCGACTTCCGTAGTGCTCGTGAAGTGCTTGTGACAAATAAGTCGGACTTGTGTCTGAAAAGGCGACTGAGAAAGAATAGAATTGAAGTTCACTCTAGCTGGGTTTCATGAGGCTACCGAGAGGTAGATCATTGTCCATAATCGAAAAGGGCATCAGGAAGAGTGCAGGCACCCGGAATGTACGTCTCTGAATCCGAACCCCAAAAATACAAAGTCAAAATCAAAAGTCAAATCCTGTAGACAATGTCAACGACATCCCAAACAAACACGATGAATTATCAACATTGAAGGTTAGTATAGTTTTCTTTAATTATAATCAACGACTTCAAAACATACTAGTTTTGAAGATTACATTAATCAAAATATTTTTGGCAAGAAAACGAGTTGGGTAGAAAAGGCTTTATCTAATTGCATCGTTAAAAGAAACCAATACATTTTTTATAAAGTCGAGAACAAGCCATAATTAAAGTGCAATTCAAACATAAATCATCCAAGAAAGACAATTTAGTCAAAAAAATTCACTATATAGATGATGGACACGAGCAAAGTCCAATCCTTTTTTCCTTTTTGCTAATTTCTTTACATAAAAACGATGGTTATGTAACAAATGGAGTAGCACAAGACAACTTCACATTTCAATTACCACGGCCAACCGAATCAAGACCTTGAGTTCTGCTTCGAACAATCCGATGAAACACTTCTCTAACTTGGCATTCCAATGGATCAAGCTCACTCTTCAAACCCTCACACACATTCCTCACTTGTTCAACCCTCTGCCTCACCTCTCTCTCCCTCTCTTCACACAATGGAAACTCAGCCGAATCCACCAATTCATTCAAATGCCGCGAGCATTTCTCAATCTCCTCAATCTCCCTCAGCAAACCGCACACGTTCCTCCTATCCCTCCTCTTCGACTCCTCCACGATCCTCTCGTGCAGCGACAGGATGGACCCGCCCCACAGAAACTGCTTCGGCACGTTGAAGTGGGCCTGCAGGCCCCGATCCTGGCAGGGGATCGCTGCCACCAGCGCCCACATTACGAATAGGAGCACGTAATTCATCGTGAACACGGCTAGGGTAAGCCCGTTTGTCTCGTTCGGCCGCGGTGGGAGGATATTATTGCCGATTGCCTGCAGCTGTTTTGCAGCTGACCATGATCGGGAGACGCTCCATGAGAGAGACCGGAAATGGCCTAAGCTCCTCTGTTGTTCCCGCTGGCGACCGAAGGAGCGGTTTCTCTGCGCGAATGTGGTGTTTGATTGCTTGCCGTCGAGTATTCCGATGGCGAGATCGATTAGGGCTTTCTTGGCGCGGCGGAATTGGCCTTCGCCGATGCTCCTCTGCTTGTCCAATGCGCAGAGCACGATTTCCAGCTGCTTCTTCCACTGCCTGATCTGCTCGATTCCGTCGCGGATGGCGTTGCAGATGTCGAGGGCTTTGACGCTCCGCTCGAAGTAGTCGGCGACGTGGCGGTCGATCGGCGGCAGGCTGAGGCTGGCCGCGTTATTGAACACGATCGCCTTGAACTCCTCCTGGCAGCACAGGAACGCGTCGAGGAGGCTGCGCAGCCATGGGATTGAGAGGAGGCTGCCGGAGTCCGCCGCCGCTAGGTCGTGGAACCGGTCGGCCACGTGGCGCTGGAAGACCTCCGCCTCCGTCTCGGAAGCGCCGTGCTCCGTTGAGTGGACCTGGTCGCGGCGGCGGCTCAGGATGGAGAAGATGGAGCCGGAATTGGAGCTCTGAGACGATGGCGACGCGTCGTGAAATTCGGTAATCGGCATTTGCGATCTCTCTCAGCTCGCATGAAATCGGCGAATTGGAGATAATCAAACCCTAAAACCCAGAAATTGAATCTTCGAATTTGGAAATGAGAAAAATGAATTCCGATCACGAATTCCACACAGATTGGAAAATCTTCTTCGCAGATTACCCAATTCCAATTTGGAGAGAAGAAGGAGTGGAGTGAAGGCTATGGAGGATGAGAGAGAAAGCGAGGATGTTTGAAACCCTAGAGAGACATGACATGGTTTTATCGGGGGAACTTGTACCGCGTAATAGTATTTGTTGGGAAAGGTAGTCTTCTTCACAGAGTAACAGTGATTTTAAATTCAAGTAATTTAGACTAATCTATTTAATGTGAACTGTTAAAAAAAGTAATTAATGTTTAAGAAAAAAGTGGAATATTGGGGGCCGAAAATGGGAAAAAGGCAAATTTTTTGGAAGGGCCAAAATAGATGGCTTATGACTATGGAAAACGCGAATTGGACACGCCTTTCGTTAATATTATTTGCATTTTAAGTCCCTACAAAATAAAAACTTTAGATTTATGATATCCTTAATTTATCGGAAATAAATAGTAATAAATCAATTTATTCGCATTTTCCACAATAATACGAATTAATGCTAATTGCTCTCCGATTTATGAAAAAACCTCGCCAAAACGCAAAAGGTTTTTAGCAATGTTTTAAAAACCGGACCGGCAAGCGAACCGGTGACGTTACTGGTTCACGGTTCAACCGGTCCAACCGGTCGAACTACCGGTCTAACCGTTTTACTGTTGCAAATATATATAAAAATATATTAAATTTAGTAAATGATTTACAATTAATAATATATCACAAAATATTAAACCTTATAGATAATTAGTGATGTATAAATATAAATAATATTAAAATTTAGTAAATATATTCAGATATATATATTTAATATTAGTTAGTCTAGATAAAAAATTTAATATTTCATGTATTAAAATAGATACTGTTTATATTAATTTAAGAAAATTTATTTCATAAAATAATATATAATTAAATATGAATTAAGTACTTATTAATTAGTTTAGATAATATTATTCATTAATGTCAATAGCTAGGGTATATAAATTAAGTATGTAATATAAAAAATTTATTTATAGTAAATAATGAATCTTATATGGTACTAATAATAATATAAATGGTAAGTAGAGCATCATTAAAATATAAAGGATGATAATTATATATATTATAATTAACAATTATATTAAAGAATAATAAAATTAAAATGAATTATTAGTTTTTGTAGATAAAATTAATGGTTAATGTATAAAAATATTTAATGTTCAAATTGTTCAATGAGCTCATGTGGTGGAGTGATAGAGGTCTTCTTAACTAGAAGAGAGGTCATGAGTTCAACCTCTACCAACAACAAATTTTAAAGAATTTTGAAAAAAAAAATAAAAAACCGGTTTCCGGTTCACGGTCCGACCGGCCGGTTCACGGCGGTTCAATGCAGTGGTGGTTTAAAGGGGTGAACCGGACCGGACTACCTACCGGTTCGCCGTCCGACCAGTCGAACCGGCCGGTCCGGTCCGGTTTTTAAAACATTGGTTTTTAGCGATAAATAATTCAAAGATAAACGATATTAATGATATTTCAAGATATAAAAATCAGCTTATAATATTAATTTTAGGGCAAATTGCTTATGAAGTCATGAACTATCAACATAATTTGTTTTTTCCCGTGAACTTTAAATGTTGCATGAAAAGTCATGAACTTTACCAAATTGTGTAAATTTTCCATCCGACTCGACCCGATAAATTTCTGACACAATTACTTATCCTACGTGGCGCTCCAAAGGCGTGACTTGGCAAAACTCTCTAATTCTGATTATTTCTTTTCTATCTTTGCAATCTCTGACCTTGGACTATCACACACATACAAGTAGAACAAATGAAAACATACAAATCGAATTCAGCATACAAATCGACATAAACATACAAATCGAATTCAACATAAAAGTGACATTAATTCCACAATTTGAATTGAACCCTAAATTTGTCATTTGCCAAGTCACGCTTACGGCGTGTCACATAAAATAAGTTTGTGTCGAAATCTATCGGGTCGGGTCAGATGGGAAATTTACACAGTTTGGTAAAGTTCATGACTTTTTATGCAACATTTAAAGTTCACTGGAAAATCAAACTATGTTGAAAGTTCATGACTTTATAAGCAATTTGACGTTCCCTTTTTAATTAGAAATAATGCAATTAGTTTAGAATTTATATGGAATCTCGTCCACAAACAAGAAATTAGCTATACATTTTGTTTGACGTTAATTTTGGTCATTCTCTACTACTGTTTGATGATTAATTACTCTAAAGTTGTGGTTGTGGCCTATAAAATGATTTGTATATTGTCACATTAATGTTGGTATAAATTGTCACGTTGATGTTGTAAAAGAAAAAAGATTCAACAAATTATATATCATCTTTAAAGACTTCTACATTTTATAACAATAAAGTCCTATGGTAAATACTTCTTTTAATAGAATTTAGAAAACTGCACATATAATGGATTGTTTAAAGAATATGTTATTGAATATAGAAAACTGTAGATGCATTATCTTCCCTCAAAATTAGTCATTCATTCTTTGTCAATCTAAAATTTTAGTCCAATTTTTTAATTGAAATTGTATAAAAACATTAGATTATTTAAATAAGCCTTTTGAGTGTTTGTGAAACTGTAGAGAAATATTATTCTGCATAATTTGTTATATAAGAAATATTTGTGAACATGACTCTTTAGTCCATGTTTTATTTTATTTATTCATGCAATATAATCTCTCTCTCAAAAATTATTTCTGAAGTATAATAGGAAAAAAATCAGTCAGCTTATTTTGTTATAATTAAATCATAAACAATCACTAATAAATAATTATAATCGAAAATGAATGAAGTCTAATTAAAAAGACTGCATTGTACATCCGAATACTTGTTTTTTTAAACTATATTTTACCTTTAAACTTTGAAAATATATTTTATATTGATAGCAACAGTTTATATGCAATATTATATTGATTAATGCTTAACACTTTGATTTAAGTTTAATGTTGCTATTAACCCCCAAAATATTATCCTATAAAATTGGTGCGGACATCTCTGTGTGAGTACTTGTCGTTGCATTATTTTCTTTTAATAGCTCGCTCCATATCTATAAAAGTATTGCGTTTAAAAATCAAGTTTTATATAATTATAGTGTAAATTATTTAAGAAGAGAAGTGGTCAAGATTGACCGAATCAAACAAGCGATCCCTTCAATAACTTAAGCCACTGACCCGGTCCAATCCCATCTCAGCTCGCCACTCAGTAGTGATGAGGCCCGTATGTTAATTAATTGACGGCCCAAATATCGGGCCTATTACCGTGTGGCAGCCCTACTCCAGGTACCCGCGATATGGGATCATATTTCTTCCCCTTATCATTTTAATCACCTATTTCGTCTTCTCTTTTTATTCACTCTTTAGATTGAGTGATTTGTTTGCCGTGAACTTAGGGTCTTTGAGGAACTAGAATTTTCTATGTAAAGAAAAATGAATGTCAACTTAATACCACAAACCAACCTCAACTACTCTCTAGATGAATCGAAAGGTTATGTTTATCTAAATCTACTTAGAAAAGCACAGCAAAAAACAACAATTGAAACAATTGGAAATAACTTAGAGAACTAAAAGCAAATAAAAGGTAATGGATATAGATCAAGGATGAGGAAGGTAGAGTCTTATGGGATCGATAACAATTATCATATGCTCAACTAATTTCCAAATTATGCCAATAAAGGGTCTCAAGGGTTATTAAGCTATCACTAAGGTAAAACTATATCTTCTCTCGAAGCATACAATTTGAAGATTGTTACCTAGAACCGAAGTCTTTTTCCTAGGACAAAGGCAACAACTCCTAATAGTTCCTAAGATACTAGCTTCATTCAAATGCTTAAATCTCTCAATTATATTGGCAAAGACGTCAATTTCTTCTCTTTCAAGTTGGACTACTCACCTCTCGGTTCTTGTAGTAAATTCCACATGCATTTATAAGGTGATCAGTCAAATAAATGTATAAGCACAGAAGAAATCAAAACAACCACATGAGTCAAGGCACAGAAAAAGGAAATAAATTAAACATAAGAATCATTGTATCTCCCCCGTAGAACTCTACAGAGAATTTAGCTACTCATGTTCATCACACAAGTCAAAGAAGCTCTACGGAGAATTTAGCTACTCATGTTCCTCACAAAAGTCAAAGAAATATTCAAAAACATTGTTTGAGCAAAGATAAAACTAAAATATGAACTCCTAGAATTGGATTGGGCGGATTGGAAGTCTGTCTTCAATCTTGCAATGAATACTCGTCCTTTGCTCGTTCTTCTCTTCTTCCTAGGTGGAAAACTGAGATTTTTGGGTTGGAGGCGTGTAGAAGTGTGTAGGAGGCGTCCCATGCATCTTTTGTTAATTAGGGCTCTAATTTCCTTCAATAGCACTGTCGACCGAACCTGGGGGGTCGCCAGGTTCGTTGCGGCTAGAATCCTGGTGGGTCGCCAGGTTGGTCCTTGTGCGAACCTGGCGATCCGCCAGCTGCGTATGACTTTTTCACCTTTTTTCGTCCCGAATGCTCCCTTTCGCCTTTTAAGCTCGTTTTCGATCCTTTTTCTATACATTCTTCACAAAGAGGTCAAAATACCAATATCATAGAAAAGTAGCTATAACTATATCTCAAAGTATACAATATATGATTAAAACCAAGTAAAACTACTCTATAAAACCATGCAAAAACCAAGTAAATCAGGGTTTTAAAAAAATACAAAGGAAAGTGGGTGAAAAAAATATTAGAATATAGAACCTATTTTTATATATTACTTTTATAATAAAATGTGAGGAGAATGAGTTAATGGAAAGTTGGGTCAACCTACCATTTATGTTACAAGTAAATCGGGACTCCTAATAGCGGACGGAGGGGGTAAATAACTAGTGAACTAAGAAAATGGTGTATGGACAATAAAAATGCATATATGAGATACTTCATGTAAATAAATTGCACATAAGATATCTGGTTAAAACCTCTAATTCGCTGAGGTACTTTTTTTTATCACGTTCTCAATGTGTTGTACCTATGATTTTAGAAAATGTGTACGATCAAGTAAATGAAATAAAAAAAGTGAAAAAATTACCACCAATATAAATGAAGAGAGAGAGAAAAGAGAAAACTATTATGAGTATGAATCAACATAAAAATAAAATAAAATACAAATGACAGGTACAAGTTAATTTGAACTCAAGATCTCATGCTCTAACAACTTTTTCACTAGATTATTCAATTGCATTTGTGTTATTTGTATTGAACAATAATATATTTGTAGAAAGAGAGGGGCAAGCATAGTATTTTCCATTGATGATAAGAGCATCCACAACCGTGCTCTTGTCAGCGGCACGGTTGTGGGCCCGGGCGGTACTATTCATGCCTGCTCTCTGGCAAGAGCACAACACCCACAACTGTGCTCTTCCGCAAGGACGAGCACAATTAATATAAAATTCAATTACACAAAAACATTTCCATAATATTAAAATTCATTTAAAACCCACAATAAATATTACAAATGACAAATAAAATTAAACATTGCATAATTAAAATCCTAAAAATTAAAAATTACATAATTAAAATCCTAAAAATTAAAAATTACATAATTAAAATCCTAAAAATTAAAAATGACACTACTCGTTGCCGAATTTCGCCCACATGTGGTTGATTAGGTCTTCTTGTAGTTGATTGTGGATTCGAGTATCGCGCATTGTGTGTCTTGTCTCGATCCTCTGGCCAACCGTCGTATGCTCGCCTCGGCGTAGGGGAGACCTCGCTGTTGAGATTTTGAGTGGGGGATGAATGTGTTGATAGTTTGTATGAGAATTATGAATGAGAGATGAATGAGAGATGATTTGATGTGATAAATGGATGATGAATGTGTGTATTTATAGATGATTTTGGGGAAAAAAAATAAAAAAAAATCAAAAAAATTCAGAAAAAACGGGAAAAAAACGGCCATATTTTTGGGATTTGGAAAATATTTTTTTTTATTTTTTAGCATTATTTATAATTAAATACCGATTTTTAAAAAAAAAATAAAAAAAAGTTTAAACACAACGGCTATGCCGTTGACGAATGGGAGCGCGCCACGTGTGCGTCCGCTGGCACGGACGTGCTCGATACATCGAGCAGCGCCGTGCCAGCGGCGCGGCTGCAGCGGCGGCGGTCCTGCGCCTTGCCAACGGCGCGGACGGCGGTGGCGTCTTTCGCCACCGCTGCGGATGCTCTAAAGATCATTACAATGACTTGAAGATTTAAAATTCAAACGATCTTTTTTCTTCTGTCATTTCAGTTAGTCCCTTCGTTAGGTCATAGTTAAGACATTTCTTTTTGCTATTAATTTTAAGAAATGAATGTTCAATATGTGTATGTAGTTAATAAAGTACTCCCTCCGTCCCGCACTACTCGCACTTATTTCCTTTTTGGGCGTCCCAAGTTACTTGCACTCTTTCCATTTTTAGTAAAAAATTTCACCTACAGCCGTCATTTTTTACTTTCCTATACACTCATTCCTTAATCTCCGAGCCGAAAAGGAAATGAGCGAGTAGCCCGGGACGGAGGGAGTATATAAGTAAGAAGAGAATAAAATATGAATTATAAAAGTGAATAAAGTAGTCGATGATAACTGCTCTGCATTGCGAACTGTTGCGAGAAGCTTGTCACACTCAACTAGTTTTCTCGGTGACATTGTCAGTGACACTTGAATTCCATATTTATTAGTGACTTGAATTTCAACTTAAAATGATTTAAATTTGGATGGAAATTGAAGATGAAATTATGTTGTGAAAATTACTCCCTTCATACTATATAAATAAAGACTTTGACGAAAGGAGTTTTAATACCAAATTGATAAGTAAGAAAAAGATGAAAAATGAAAAGTGATTAAAGTGTAGTTAGTGGAGAATGTAGTCCATCTCATAAAAGAGAAAAACTTACTAAAAGTGGAAGATGACTATTTTTATTAGACATACCAAAATGGAAATAAAAACTATTTTTATGGGATTAATCTATTAACATGTTAACACATAATTGCATGTTAGAACGTAAATAATTCACGCTTAAAGAATATAAATCCTAAAACATGAAAAACTACTGTTTATGGTTACCGATTTGATTGTCCAAAGAATCGTCGATTGCTCTCGCTTTCTCCACGTGATGATCTTCAAAACTTAACCACAAGTCTTCTAATTTGTTCCCAAACTCCAAGTTATGATCTTTGGGTGGGCAAAGTTTATCAAAACTGAAAGGACTAGACTAGAAATAAGACAAAAGCTACTCTAAGAAGAAGAGAGAAAATTCAAAAATCTTCAGAGTGAAATTTTCAAAAATTATGATGAATCATTATGATGTCTTCTGTCTAGTCTTCTTTATATGGAGTTATGATGTGTCAGATTAGAGATCCATGAAGGTTGGACTTGAGCTATGCTTGTTTGACTTTTAATTAAATTGTGCCCCAATTTAATTCAAACCAATGTTTTAAAAACCGGACCGGACCGGTCGGTTCGACCGCGAACCGGTTGGTGGTCCGGTTAGCACTATAAAATCGGTGACATGTTCAACCACCATGAACCGGCGAAACCGGCCGGCCGGACCGGTCTGGCCGGGAACCAGAAACCGGTTCAAATGCTTTTCAAAATTTTATTCTAAAATTTTGACCTTGATAGGGCTCGAACTCAAGACCTCTGGGTGAACTTACCAACAATTCTACCACTACACCACAAGGACTTCTTGGTAGTAATATGAACATAAATTATTTTCATATGTTAAACACGAAATATTTTATCTATATAAACTAATAATTCATGTTTAATATGTATATATGTATATTAAGATAATGTGATTAATTATATTAAAAGTTTACTACTATTTGATTATATACTAGGAGTATTTACTAAATATATATTTTTAATTTATGTTTATTCATATATCTTTGTGTATAATATTATTTTGCCGCATTACTTTTGAAAATAATACTATGAACTTATTTATTTTTATACATAAATATTAAATTTTTTATTTACAATAACTTACTACTAGTATAATTTATATATTTAATTATATTTGTTGATAAAAAATTAATAAAATTCTATCATTCACTAAAAATATATTCTTTTTAATTTTATATTCTTTTAGATAATTCATTTTAATTTTATATATTCTTTTAAGAAATTGTTAATTTTAATATATTTCTTACATTTTAATTATACTTTTACAATCACTAATGTTTTATAATATAGGAGTTTATAATTATACATAGAGTTTAATACTAGTTTTTAATATTGTGTATTATAATTTATTATTGTATTTAAACTTAACGTCATTAAATATTCTATATACTAGTACAAGACTTGATTTCTATAATAATACTATTAAATGTATAATACTATAATATTTATTGATAAAATATTTAATTAAATTTTATTATTTACTACTAAATATATATATATATATATATATATATATATATATATATATATATATATATATATATATATATATATATATATATATATATATATATATATATATATATATAAACAGTATTCTGGTTCAACCAATGGTTCGACCAGTGAACCGGTTGAACCAGTGAACCAGTAATGACGCCGGTTCGCTTGCCGGTCCGGTTTTTAAAACATTGATTCAAACCCAAACAAAATATTATAGTCAGCCACTACATTAATAATATTGACATCTCGTTCAATCCCAAATTACAAGTAATTCTGGTCTTGAGCCTTTGTCCTAGCGGCAAGGAACTTAGACATTATTGCATGAGGTGTCGAGTTCGAGCCATCTTGACATCAGTTGTAATTTCCTCATATGTATAGTATAGGAGTTTATTTGTAATTTTCTCCCTTATATATGAGTTAATTTTTTTAAAAAAAAATTACAAGTAATTCTGGGCATTCCTCTTTAATACGTTATTTTGCGCGCTGAAGATATAAATGTCAATTAATTAGTATATTATTTATTCCAAGAGTGGACTTAGTTTGAAATTCTTATTTATTATTCATGGAATAAATTCCAACTGGCCAGTTTCCGAATAATAAAACTTTATTTCAAACTCCTCTTGAGGACATTATCAAACTAGACTCTCCTAGCGCACGATTCATTGCAATAACAATACTAGCACCTAAAGACATTGATCACCACTACCCAAGATATTAGGATTTTTGGATTGTGAAAAATCTGCACCATTTGATAAGTCAAAGTAGTGCATAACCAATATCGTATGCTCAATGTTATATCAACAATGATTAAGAAATAACTATCACCGAGACATCGTCTTTCAGTAAATATCAATAATGACTTATCTCACCGTTAGATCCTTTCGGTGCTACACCACATCAATGTCATCTTATTTCAGTAAGACTTAGAAATATGCGGGCTGGCATTGCAACCTTTTGCGATAGAAAGCCTATCTAGGTTCTGAAATATTGTTTTTCCTTTGTTTAAAACTGACCGTTCTACTAAAACAATGACTTGGACATGTTTGCTTCTTATACATTTAAATGTTTGCGAAAACATCTTATAAATGCAAAAGCAAAAACAATGTAATAATAATACTGATTCTATTCGTGTGAACTGCTCAAATAATACTGAATCGAGTTAAAAGTGGATTGTATAGTTTTTGTATACAAGCAACGTGCTCGAAACATGCTTTTTAGTATACCAAACCTAATAGGCCAACCATTACAACTCATTAAATACTAAAATAATGTGGCTTCATTTCAAATGCTATTCAACTTATCATCATTTCTCTTACTTTATCAATTATGCATTAATTCTTGTTTCATTTCAAATACACATGTTTTTATGAAACGAAGGGAGTATTGAATATAACTAATAATCTTAAAATTTCATTAAGACTTTATTAATTTAAAAATTATTATTATTATTTTTGTTATTATATAATTCATAATTTCAATAATTGTATTATTAGTATTTAATAAATTATTAATTATTATTATGATAATAACAATTATAAATATATAATAATAACCTAATTATTTATATTATATTATAATTGTAATTATAGTTATTTATTATAATTAAATTAAGTACAATTCATAATTTTAAATTATTTTTAATAAATTTTAATTAATAATAATAATAGTATAAATTTATAGTACTACTTCATTCCATTATCTAAAATATAAAAATTCTGAAACTAAAAAAAATAGCTAAAATAAATTAGGATTGAAATTACTTTCGAAACATAATCTACAACCAAGGCCTATACCAGACGGCCCAAGAGCTTCTTCCACTCCATAATCAAACTTGTCTGACTTGAAAATTGAATAACTTGATTGGGTGATAATTTGAAGGTACAACTCCGCCCTATCCTTCGTCGTTTTGATTCTGCTCATACCCTAATCCAGATTTTTCTCCACAAGTCACCATCATATTCGATCACCAGGTAGCTTCTTTTTGCTTACTGTTACTAACCTGCTTCGGGATTTTAACTCTATTATATGTGTATTTGGGTTCTATGCCCACCTCTTGCTATTCATCTATGACGATATGTTGAACTATGCGATTCTGTCAATTCCTTGATTCACTCAGTTTTTGGATTGCGATATTGTTTTATGATGTGGAATTAGGTCTTTTAAACTTCGTTTGCCAATTGTGATATTATGAGTGTTCGCAAATTGAGTTGATGAGCGACTAATTTTTTAATTTTTTTTTATTTGAGGGGTTGGAATTGGGAGAAATTGTATAATTTGATTCATTGATGGACATTGTTGCCTTTTCCCCCTATTTACGTTTTCTTAGGGAATATCTGTCGTGTCTAATATTTATGACCCTTTTTCCCATACACAGATGGCGGCTGAGCCCCTAACAAGTGAGGCAATAGCTCTAACAGAGAAGAAAATGGATATGTCATTAGGTATGCATTTTAGTAGTACTAATATTATATGCTTACTAACTACAGTTTCATGGTTGCATTCCCTTACGATTTTGTTCCGTTTAACTTCAGATGACATCATCAAAATGTCCAAGACTCGTGCTGCGAAGCCGAACAAACAAAGAGTTTCTGTAAGACCCATAATTTGACACTTCTGTTTGAGACTTTTTTTTAATCTTTTCTTAAACAAATGGTTTCAATACCTACAGAATAAGGGTCAGAAATCGTTCAACAATGCTTCCCAAGATAAAGGTTTTAAAGTTAAAAGGTTCATGGAAACTAGAACTTCCCTCAGACAGGTATGCCAAGTGACTTTCAAAATCTACTTATGGTGTGTTAGATTTGTACCTCATCCCTCCTGCATGAGTTTTTTATGGAGTGTGGTGGAGGAAGGAATGGTGTGGGCTGCAGTTGGATAACATAAACTGTAATTTGCCTGGTTTATGACCATTTTCTGTTCTCTTCTGACAGGGTGCCCTTGCTCAGAGGAGGTCAAACTTTCAGGGAAATCAGTTCCCTTTGGCATCTGAAGCTGCTAAAAAGGCTGCTGTTGCTCCAATTCGAAGCAGAGCTTCAAATTGGAGCAGACCATTCAATGTTAATAAATCAAGGTAAACAATTGTTTATGTGCATCTATGCTTCTAAATTATTGACTGTTTCAATTTCTTATAACATATGTTGATGGAGTTAATTCCTTTTCTGCTTTGATGCATGTAACTGGTGTCTCTTCTTGGGACTTTTCCATGAACTCCGCTTGTCTATTTCTTAGAGCATGTTGATGTTGTCTTTCGTTTAGTTGGATGATGGCTTAATCTGGGCGCTTTTACATCTGTTGTTGAAGCATAGCTACTCAATCTTATTGAGTATCATCCTGGGAGTTGGCATTTGGGTGCATCATGCGTGGGATGGTTTAACTGATTTTTGTTGGCCATTGTTGCCAAAGAAATGATACTTTGGTGTGATATAAGTGAAGCATACTAATTTGTTTGTGGAAGTTAAGAGTAAATGGAGTTTTAAGTCCCCCCGTAGACTGTTTGTATGGTGTGCTAATATCATAAATCGGCTCAGCTTGAAATTTCTCCTACAAATGTGCTCTTGTTGACTAGATTTATACGGGGCCGGGGGTATATGAAGTGTTATTGCAGAATCTTTCTGTTCCAGTTGTGGCATTCTAGACTCATAAAATCATCTAAAGGTCTGTCTTCTTAGATGATTTCCCCAGAATTTCATAACTTCTGATGGGTATTTGGCCAAGCCTGTATGGTTTTAGGGGGATAATTAAGTGGATATGTTCTCTCATGGTTTGGGCACCTCTTGTGTTCTACAGGATTCTGCCCTACGCAGTTTCAGCCTCTGCTCTATATTTTGATGGTTAAAGGAGTGAATTGGGCAGCATCTCTTACTTTCTTTGTTTAACAAAGGGTTGTTTAGACATGCTTTAGAGGCCTTTAAGGCAGCATTGTTGGTTGGAATAAGTGTTTTGGGCTAATGATGCAAACCAGCTTGTTTTGTTTTGTGATCTTTGCCTGCTAAGGGGACACTTGCAGCTTCCTTGGTTTTCTACATAAATAATTGGCTATCCGAAACCCAATCAAGCTTATGGTGTTTCTGGGGGTTATTCACTATTTCAGTGTTTGACCCGGGGTTAATTATGTTTCAATGAACCAGGGACACTTTTTTCATGCTCTCTGAAGAAGGGGTTTTTTTCTCATCAGTCTTGGCCATTACCCATTACTGAGTTTTTGTTGTGTATAAGTTGATACGAGCATCAGATAAGTCCAGGTGTGTCTTATATTATCCTTGCTGGGTACAAAGTGTCATATAGAATAAAAAAAGGAATGATGAAGATAACGATCCTCAGATATGGTCCAGTACATCTTACATTACCCTCGTTGATTATGAAGTACTATCAAATAGTGTAAAGAGATCCACAAGTTTGTCATGTTGCTTCTTGATCGTGGTTGATTGATCACTAAAGCTGAGGGATCATTCCTTGTTTCTTGGAAAACGTTGTAGCCTGAATTTAACATGTACTAATTTAATTTTGCTATGTTATGTTCTTGCAGGGCGGGGGGCTCGACTTTCCTGAAGAATTTTGCAACTGGATCTGGTTTCATTGTGAAGGTATGTGCACCCTTTCATTTTAACACTGAACATTCTATGCTTCCATTACTAATTTTTCTTCTTTTGAACTTGGTTCTGTGATTTCCATACAAGTCCAGAGAGTGAAAAAATTTCTTGTTAAGTTTGAGAATTGAGATGCATAAAGTTCGGTATTTACGATGCTGACTGTTGGATGATAGTTAATTTAAAGTAGAATGATAAATGCAACACAATGAGAAGGCTCTGCTGAGCTTTTGTAGCGATTTAAAAATCGGTTGGTATTATTTATTTGCAGAAAGCACTACAAAAACCAGCGCAGCAAGCCTCTCTGAGCCCTAAACAGAAGCCTCAAACCTTGGACTCGCTATTTGCTAACATGAAAGAAGAAAGAATGAGGGTGTTGTCTCGACAGAGTAACGACTCAAGAAGAAAGGGATGGAGCCAGCTCGGAGTGCCATGGGCGAGAGGATATTATAACCAACACTAGTAGCTCCTCCTCCAGCTTAGATTGCTTTAGAGACGTGTAGTTGGTTAGCCTGTTGTCGTCCTGTGAAGCTAAGGCTTTTACTCGTTGACTGGAATTAGTACAAGAAAACCGAGTGCTCGCTCTTATCCAAATTTTCCCGCCCAGAAATATCTTATCTAGCAATTTTTGTACAAAAAATTAAATTTTCGGTGTAATGTTCCTCTGCTCTAGAAATCAATTCAGGGGGTGTATGCAATTTTTACATGCAAATTTAACTTTTTTGAGATTTGCAGGTATTAGACGATCCAATTATAAATATGTATAATCATTCAAGTTGGAAACTTTTTTGCAGATTAACAAAATAATCAATATAATGATTAACATTCCAATTCTCGATTAATTCAGCAATTGTCTTCATACATTATCCTATTGCAATATGAAAAGTTTTCCTAATTTAATTGTATATGGATCAATAAATTCCCAATTAGGAGGACACAAACGTATTTCAAATTTCAGCCAGACAATAATTTCATTTAGTTTTAATCGGGTTTAATCTTTGTAAAAATGTGGTATTAGTGCGATTGCAATATGCAGGGGGTGTAGCTCATATGGTAGAGCGCTCGCTTCGCATGCGAGAGGCACGGGGTTCGATTCCCCGCACCTCCATTTTCATTGATAACCATTTTAGCTTACCATCATTTCTCCAACTTTGCCTTGTTCAAACTGCCATACACATTTGATATTTCTACTAACATAATATGTTTCTATAGATCGACATAGCCATACTTCCATTTGTTAAATTTTTTCTTGTAAATATATTGCTTATGAATAATTTATTTATAATAGTATCCCCTTCGTCCCATAATAGATGTTGTGACTCACAACGTAAATAATGATAGAGATTTTACAAAATATTATTTTATATGTTAAATTTCTTAGAGAAAATAGTATATTTATTTAATGTGAGAGATAATTTTTTCTAAAATAATAAGAAAGCATGACATTTTTTATATAGTAAACTAAAAAAGAAAGTGTGACACCTATTATGGGACGAAGAGAAGTAGATTTATTATGAGCGAGAGGAGCAAGTGAGTACTCCATATAGGAGGTAGTGATTGTCAACCCCACCACCACCACCTAAATTGGGTCCACATCTTTTGACCATTCTTCTTACAGATTTATAGATCAAATACGTTCTGCATAAATTATATTGATAGAACTTACTTCCTCTTTATGAAATGAAAATGGAGCTTATATATTTACTCCCTCCAGACAATTGAAATGTGCGTATATTCCCGCTTTTTCCTTAAAACATGAATTAATTACTACCTCAGTCCCCCTGAAAAGTTTATATCATTTTTTTATTTCTCTCCATCTTCCAAAGTTTATCCCATTTCACTTTTTACCATTTTTGTTAATGGAATCCATATTCTACTAAATCATTCTTACTCACATTTTATTATAAAATTAATATATAAAAGTAGCACCTACAATCTAATAACTTTTTCAACTCACTTTGTATTACATTTACAATTCTTAAAATATGTGCCGAGTCAAAGTGGGACAATATTAGGGGACAGAGGTAGTAACACGGAAACCCCTTTTCTGTTTATATTTTCAAAATGCTAATCCCAAGAGGAACAAAAGCCAGATTTCTCGCTTCTGCATTTCCTAAACTAATAATTTCCATATGAAATCGAAAACAAGTGATCTACTAAATTTAATTAATTAGAAAAAAAAAGAAACTAACAGTGGAAACCCAAGACAGATCCATCAGTGACAGAAACCGAAACCCTGCAGTCGGCGCGGGCCCCCACGTGGTGGTTAAACAAATGCAAGACCCGAACCCGGCCCGCCAACTCCATCCTTGACTCCACCTCCATGCTCGGCCCGACCCGGACCCCGATCTCTGGCTGCTGCTGCGGCAGAGCCAGCTCGACAGGAAACGACTGGATTGAGAATGTGGCGGCCATGTACTGCGTCCGGGCGGCGGAGATCTTGCCGGCGGGGATGAACATGAAGCCCACCTGGCGGCCGGCGTGGAGGAGCTGGATGGAGCTGTCGTAGTGGGCGAAGGCGGCGCGGTTGGGGTTGGTGACGGTGGCGTATTGGGAGAAGGTGAAGGAGACGGTGGAGTTGGAGTTGGAGAGAGAGAATGCGGGGAGAGTGACGGCGTTGACGGTGAGGGAGGGGTCCTTGGGCTTGAAGATTGTGAGGTAGACGATGCAGGCGATGATGATGAGGAAGATGAGGAAGATGGTGGCTACGATGCACGAAGCCAGGTTGGTGCGGCCACTGGGCCGCTTGTGGAGCGGAGGGGGCGGTTTGGCCATTGGAGATGCAGATTTGGAGAAAGGGAGGGATTGGGACTGTGAAATGCCAAATGTGGGTGTGTTTTTTTTGTTGGATTGCTTTTTGAGGGTATTTTTTGTCACTGATGACCTTAGGTTTTGCCATTGGCTGTTTTCACATTGGATACTGTTTTTTTTACTCAATTTCAAACACAATTATTTGTTACTTTGACAGTTTTGAATTGGAGTGATAGTTATCAAAACTTTCATATATATCGCACAGAAATTCGATATAAGTAATGATAAACTAAAAAAAAAGGTGTTCACCTAGCATAAAATTCCGAGCACCAATATGTACTAGGAATTTTCCGAGCACACGAGCCTAGTTGTCGGAATGTTAAAGAAAATGTGCACATTCCGAGCACGGTCAACGTACTAGGAATACCTATTGCAAATTTTGGATCATATCTACTATATCTTCTCACTTCTCTCATTTTACTTCTTTCATTTTCTCTCCAACTCGATTTCTTCAATCTTTTCCTACATTTTTTCAATCTTACCTTGTTATTTCTTCGAATAAAAGTGTAATTTTTATTTGTTAGTTATTCTCTCTAACTTCTATGTTATATCTGTTTTAATTTATATTAATTTTATGTTGTAGAATAGTAAAATGGATAAGTTACTTTGATTTATTTTTGGATCTAATGACTAATATATTGTGGATCTACGCATGAAAATGTTAGATTAGCTAATTATCATAAATTGCCCATGAAGCCCAGCAAATTATAGATGCATTTCCTATATATGTTGCCAACATAAAGTATAAGGTGAACTATATATAGAGAGCTCTTCCAGTATTTATCTAAAGGATTTTCTGCTTAATAAATCTATAAAAAATCAAGTAAACTATCAAGATTTAAATTAATTCATGGTTACATAGATAATGAACAAGTATGTACCTCTACCATATTGAACAAGCATGTGAGATAATGAGGTGATTATATACTAGTCTTGTAATGACAATCTAATCTTATTTGTTCAAAGGGTAGCTGCTTTTTTTATTCTATGCCAAACTTCTCTAGATAACAAACTTGAGAATTTTAATAACTTGAAATAATGTTTTAGTTCAAGTAATGGCCTTAACTTAAAAGTGCAACGCAATTTAATTTGTTTTATTTAAGTGCTAACACATCATGTGCGCTTGATTATAATTTTGATGATCAATAGTATATTTTTATTTGTTAATTTATTGAAAATATTATTATATTTGTTTTGATTTATATCAATTTCATACTGCAGGATAGTGAAATGGACAAAATTCTGGGATGAGAGTGGATGTATGAGAGAAAGTATCCCACCGGAGAATTCAATCGTGATTTTATCGATGGGTTAGATATGTTTATAAATTTTGCTGTGTTATATCCCTCTAATATGGATGGTTCGAAAATTAGATGTCCATGTGCACGTTGTGACAATAACAAATTTTTTTTCTACTGATACGGCGAAAGAGCACCTTGTGAGAAGGGGATTTACTCCAAATTACTACGATTGGATATTTCATTGTGATGTAGAAGCGTCGTCCAGTTCAATACCGGCTGAACCTATGCATTTCGATCCATCATCGAAATCCATACCAACATATGGTACACAATGCGTGTGGACAGACAACCAGTCACGAGCCTTATCATTTCGGGGCGCAACATTGCGAGCAATATGTTCCGCCTACTTACATGCCAGAATTCCCCACTAACGAGTCGCAACAGTTCTATAATTTGTTAGAAGCGTCTAACAAATGCTATAATTTGTGAGAGGGTTGTGATTATTCCGAGTTGTCAACAAAAGCTCGATCGATGACTATGAAGTTTGAACATCGAATGTCTCAACGAGCTATTGACGAATTGTGCTAGTTTATGGAGGAGCGCCAGCCAAAACCAAACCGTATGCCTAGTAGCTTCTATAAGTGCAAGAAACAAATGCAGATCTTAGATATGCCAGTTCTCAAGATAGATTGTTGCAAGAGAGGGTGCACGATCTAATGGAGGGAAGACGAGAATCGAACTGAATGCAAAGTTTATGGTCAGACTAGATTTAAGGGTAATGGCATAAGTACACTGAAATAGGTGTACTATTTCCCTCTAGGCCCAAGGTCGAGGCATTTGTATGCATCCGAAACTACCGCTCAATCCATGAGATGGCATGTAGAGCACTCCCATACTCCAGGAGAGATGTCTCATCCGACAGATTCTGTAGCCTGCAAAACCTTTGACAAGATACATCCTTTCTTTGCTTCTGAATCAAGAAATGTCAGGTTAGCACTTAGCATTGATGGATTTCAGCCATTTGGTCAAACCGGTTCACAGTACTCATTATGGCCAGTGATTTTAACTACATCCAATTTGCCACCATTGATGTGCATGAAAGATCCATACATGTTTCTCATAGTAATTGTGCCCGGTCCGAAGAATCCCAAACAGAATATTGATGTGTTAACGATTTATGGACTGAAGGAATCCCTGCATATGATATATCAAGAAAACAGAACTTCCAGCTACGTGCAGCGTTGATGTGGACTATCAGTGACTTCCATGCGTGTTCAATGTTGTCGGGGTGGAGCACATCTGGACACCGTGACCATATTGTATGGAGGACTCACAAGCTTTCTCCTTGAAGCATGGATGGAAAACCACTTGGTTTGATTGCCACAGGAGGTTTATCAATAGAAAATCATCGATTCCGCAGAGACAAAAAGAACTTTAGAAAGAACATAACCGAGCTTGATGTAATGTAGCTTCACTTGACTCATCACTCTTTGTAACTTTTGACCTTAATAGGAATGCTACTGTCTTTGTGAATTTTTTCTCTGTTACATTTTTTAGCTCGTGTTTCTTACTCCTATTATAGAAAGTGCAATGCGATGAGCGTGAAAGATCTGCAGAACATGGAGCAGCAACTTGACAGTGCTCTTAAGAACATCCGATCACAAAAAGTATATATATTTGATCTATGTCATGAGGTATTGAGGTTGTGTGTTTGTGGTTGCTGCTCCCACTGTGTCTGATGTACCAATTCATTTTCCTTGTCTTTGATCTATGTCAGATCAGAGAGAGAGGTCACCTTCTTTGAAAGCATGCTGTTTTGCTCTTGGATGGCCTTCTCCTGAAATTATTCAGTGAAAAGAAACAGCAGGAGAAGTTGATATCATGTAAATGGATGAAGTAAATTATTCACCTTCTTTTCGTGATCGGATGTTCTTAAGGGCACTGTCAAGTTGCTGCTCAATTACTTGTATGTGGTAGTTATTTAATAGTAGAAATGAGAGAGTCATCATTGGGACACTCAATTACACATTCCGATGACTCACCACCCCTTGGCGGTTTAGAGTTGTTGGACGAGAACAGTGAAGGAGAACATTCAACCGCTGCTAACATTGAAGGGGGAGATGCAAAAAAGTAAAATATAAAGATAGATTTAAGAAGGATGCAAGAGGCCGCATCTATGTACACCTTAGGGATGGAAAGTACGGCCTCAAATAATTTTATGCACTCATTATATTATTTTAAGTTACTAATTGTATATTAATCTGCCAATTGTATCCCAACATATGCAATAATTCTTTCAAGCACATAGTTGACGCAACGCTTTCAGAAGAATACATTGATCATTATTGGAAAGAATTCCAGGTCAAATTGTGCATTTTTAATTTATAACTCAATTATCTTAAATTATTTAAATGTTTTATTATTTTGCAGAATGATGCAAACTATGAAGCTTATGATCAAGTGCTATGCAAGATAGCTTTTCGTAGTCAGTGCAAAGCTAGATACGACGATTCCATGGGTTATAAGAAAAGGACAATGAAGAAACCGGCCTACTTCACGGATGCCCAGTGGACGACATTCACCAATGCCTGGAAGCTTCATGAGAATATTGAGGTTTTTGAGAGGTGCTCGAAAAATCATAGACATGGGTAGGAGAAGGCCTTTGGAACACATTGTAATGGTTGTGTTCCATTTGAAGAGACAATTGAAAAAATGGTAAAATTTATATTTTTCTAGTTTAATTTGTTTACTTTTTAAATTATTTTTAAATCCTTTTTAATGTTGTTTGCATACCAAGGAAAACAACATGATATTTCCTACATTTGTAGATGTCTTTGGTAATAAGAACCCACATGTTCAGAAAAAAAGATACACAAAGGATAGTTTCGCAACACGCCACTCGGATTCATGTAAGTCACGCCACTCGGATTCATGTAAGTTTCATCTTAATTTGACTAATTTTGGATTTTGATCCCTATTTGGTATTTGAGAACAAAAAATAAAAATAAAAATCAGAACCAGTAATGTGCATAGGCTTGAAGCCTTATCATTTAGATGGCTCCTTCCTACAGTTGTAGCTTATCTTCCTTTTATATGCATGTTCTGGTTTCTTCATTATTCTTCCAACTTTTCAGTGGATTGTTTTAGTTAATTCATACTGTCAAAACCCCACTGCATTAGAAGATGTATACCGCACTCCAAATTCGATATGAGCAAAAATTTTGGTTTTAATTTATCAAAAATTTTGGGTACAACAACTTTTTTCGTATGACTTAATGATTAAGTAAAAATTTTGGGTACAACAACTTTTTTCGTATGACTTAATGATTAGCTGGTTTTGCGCTACTCTATGAACTCTTCGTAATACGGTTGTAACATCATGTACCAGAATCTGACTGAAGCATGCGAGGTACCCAAATGAAGATCTTTCGAAGATAAAGACAATGGTGGATTTTTTAGATCGTTTGAAAATCATCTTTGTAGGCAGATTACTATTTACATTCTGATCTTCTTTCTTTCCGAGTTATACATAATCCTTTCTTCTATGTCTTTTCTAGCCCTTTCGCCCTACAGTACATCAAAGTGATTTCATAATTCACTTTAAAAAGGATACTGAAACAATTTCATACAAAGACTACAATTTGATTCACATCTAATACCCCAAACTTAAGTCTTGCTCGCCCCGATCAAGTTAAACAATTTTGCACCCATTAGACCTAGATGATTTCCCTCTCGCATCCCGTCAACCCACACGAATCTTTGGAAAGTCGAGTTGATCCTACATTCACTCGCAAGTAAGACTTTGGAACACGTATTGTGCAGAAACTAACTACCAAGAGCTAGTCATTCTGCTACACCGATCTAAGTTCGAGTAATACCTAGGGAGTCTCAAGCTGTCGTCACTAGATCATAAAAAAGAGTTCTACTGGTCATTCTATCTTTTTAAACACCTAAGTTTTCTCCCCCTAAGTTAGGCAAAACTTATCACTTACAAGTCAATGCAATGCACAGATCAAAAAGACTTTAATCATTTCGATGTAATGAGGATTTTGGTCAAGGTGGAATCGTATTTGGTTAAGTGACTTACCATAAATTTTCATAGCACTAATGAAAGCTCGAGTTATAGACTCTAAGTTCGCATGCATAATAGAACAGATAGGGTTCACGCACTTGATCAAGATAAACAGTCAATGGATCAAGTAAGCTACTAACTGGTCGTTGAGTGAACAAATTAAGAGACTTATGGCTTTCAAAACTTTAACCCACAATACTATAGGCTAGTAAAGGGAAGTAAGGGTCGAATCCCTCAGGTACAGAGGCAGGTTGAGTTGTGTTTGGGACATTGGGAAGTTTTGGCTGCTGCCACGCTTTACAGTGGGTTAAATTTAAGGCTAAGAAACTAAACTGATCAACTAAATTAGACAAGCTTAAAAAGGGAACATAATGAACTGATCAACTAGACTATGGATGCAAAGGTACTTCTTCAAAAGTAACTTGGGACCACTGACACAACCGAACACACTACTATAAAGCTGAAAACAATAAAAAAGTGACATGGACTGCTACTCTAACGGACTACGACCTTCTTCTTCGCTAAGCAACTTAATTGTGAACAACTACGGCAGATCTAAGCAGCGCACCTATCATAAAACAGGAAACAAACAAATCAAACACAGATCCATGCAAATCGGACAGAAAGAAAGCAGATCTATAGCATCTATCCTAATTTCATACAAGTTGATGAACTAAAACTCAGATCTACGTACATCTAACTACGCGAAATCTAAAACAGAACAGCAAACACTCATCAAAGCATAATCTAACTCAGAGATCACCAACCCCAAACCAACATGCATCGCAAATTCCATTTCAGACTTAGATCTAAACATAAACCAACTAAATCATGAAGATCTAACATCTAACGCATAACAGAACACATTTGATCGGCTAAAACACAACTAAATCTCAACAGGAAAACTAAAATCAGAAAACATCAGATCCAAACCAGCTTGCATCAAAAACTCCATTTATAAACAATCTTCAATAATCACAACTAAAACCCAAAATTCCAAACTCAGATTCAAAGATCGAGCAACAAACAGACTGTAATAAGAGTAACTAAGAGAAAAGCATAAAAAACAGCTAAGATTCAGAAATTATCCGGAAAAGATAAACAGAGTAACAAAGTTTCACCCCTCGGGGTTTAAGAAAAATACAAACGATGAAAGATTCTTGGACGATTGAGCTCCTTCCTTCCTAGATGAGGAAGAAGAGAGGGATGTGGTAGTAGAACGTCAACTCCAATGGCTGCTAACTTCCTTGCTCCATGCTACAAACTTAAGTGTATGTAGAGTGTGGTGACTGCCGATGATCCCTTTCTGTGTGGATTCTCTCCACTATTTATAGGGTGTCCTTGGGCACGAATTCCTAGGGTAAGCTCCTCCTGATTTGACATTAATGCCCTTGCATGAGAAGGTATCTTCATTTCTCTCTCCTATGACTCATCATCTCATGCTTTCATGGGGTGAGCTCCTCTTGATCAACTCGCTTGGCTAGCCAGGCACCGTTGCTCCACTTGTCTCCAACAGATTGTCTCCAGTTTTGGCCAGTCTTTCGCTTCTTTTTCGAATTGATCAAGTTGCTTCTTCACTCTACCGCTTCATCACTTTTTAGTTCCTGCACACTTAAATTCACCGCTTTTTCCAACACTTATACCTCGATTAGTACAAAAGTTCACCACTAAACCATGCTTGAAACTAGCCCTATCAAACTGCTCACACTTAAATCATGCTTGTCCTCAAGTATGGAAGAACAAGAAAAGAACAAAGGGAAAGTTACATGCATGGTTCCCTTGACCGACACAAGAAACAAACCATACTGACTCTATTAGACTTGACACAGAACATACACACATTCAAACAAATATTTACATTTTCATTTTTGGAACTGGCTCAACTTCTGGCAATATTCCCCACAAGCTTAAGGTCATTCCAATTATTTTGCAGTCTCAAATTCCTCCATCCTCTCTGTTCAGTCTGATCAATCAGTCTGATTAGCCTATCAGTTTGTCAAGATAGCCCCTACTCTAGCCAACCGTTGGATTCACTCGGTCGCTCATTCCTCACCAGAAATGTTAAGACCATTCTCTCATTCATTTTTCCATACCACTGATGCTTAAGTTCTTTCGGCATAGGTTAATTCCTTAAGGTCTTTCCTTCGGTTGTAATGAGGCCAGTGGTTATGATGTAGATATGTAAAGGTCCTATGGGTCCTAAGTTCTGAAAATCTTGAAGGTAGATGAAGGACATGTGAACTTGGGAATAAAAATTGGAACAGCCTCCCTATCACATCTTCAACCTCCCAAAATCATAAAATATCCCCTTGCTCATTTTGGCCATATTCATCTAACCTATTTCACAGGGTCAGGTTACATCATTCTCCTGTCCTGCCTATATAGTTTTTTTTATTGGGGCCAGGTAACCTTTTCTCCTGCCTTTTATTTACTTATCTCTCTTTTTTTTCCTTGGATGAGGTCATAATTCCATGCCCCTTTCTCTCTTTTTTCTACCAGCTTGGCTATAACTCTTTCTTTCTATCCCTTCTACCCTCAATTGGTTACCTGCTCCATCTATCCCCTTATTCACATGGCATGGAGGCTCATGGTTTCAAAAGAAGGATGAATTTATGTGTGGGCTCAAAATAGGGTCACTAGGGGGTGCATTTACAATGAGGCAGGTTCATTCGGTTCGAACGAAATAGGCCCAATTGGTTATTTCCTATTGCCTTTAGTCCTCACTAGCCTATGTCATTTCCCACTCGGCATCAAGTGGCAGCCACTCATTTTTTATAGTAGAAAGTGTTCGACTCTGGCTTCTAACTCACATTTAGAGGGCTTCACAATTGGCTAAAATCCTTGCTTTTCCATCGTTCTCACGTCATTCAGGATGATTTCAACTTACTTTTCGAATGAGGGGTCTCACAATTCAACATGCACTTTCTTCTTCATTCACTCTCACTAAGGGTTTTATGCCTTCCATTATTGCTAGTTCATTCATGTTTTTCTTTACACTAATTTGAACAGTAACATAAACTGATTCGACACGCTTTGTTCAAATGACTTACTATCCTACCAACTGACCTATCAACTGATCAATTTATGATTCAACATGCTTCGCTTAAATGATTAAGATGACTAGCAGGTTCAATTGGCAAACATAAATAAGTCAAGTCATGCTTCTGTCCACATACTCCACACTACTCCCCCCTCTCTCACTTTATCTTAGCTTGCCCTCAAGCTAGCATGATAAAGTGAAAAAGAGTAATAAGTGATGCAACTCCAAATTCTCAACGCATGCAAAACCATATTATCAAATAAAAACTTCTCACACTTAGACCGAACATCGGGCTAAGTGGTAGAAGACATCATTTACAAACAAAAACACATAAACCAGACACAAACTTCTCACACTTAGACTGGGCACCAGGCTAAGTGTGATGAATATACTCAAGAAAAACAAACACATATATACAGAAACTAAAACAAAAAATACTTGGTCATGGGGGAGTGGTCAATTTCTTGGCTGATCCCTCCTAGAGTCAGCGGTTCTGGGTTTGATTCATCTCTTCCAAACTGTCTTCTGCTGCCTACGCCTTGTCTTTGCAGACGAAAGGTCCAGGTCATCATGGCCACCATCTGTTGCAGGTCACTTACCGTTGTCCTCATATCCCATCGCTGGTTCACTTGCTCCTCTGTCTGGGTAGTCAGCAACTGTGTATAGGCAGATAGCAGCTTCGTTTGCTCATCAGAATTTAGGGCTACTCTTTCCAACTGCCCTTCCATCCTTGCCCTCCATTCATCCATATGTTCCACTAACTCCACGAGTTCAACATGCGTAGCAGGCGTGGCAGAAGCAGCAACCTCAGCTGGTGTTTCTTTCTCCTTCTTCTTTTCAACCTCTACTTCAACCGTCTTCTCCAACTACGACTCTGGCTAAGTTACCTGATAGAAACAAGTCTTACCACCTCTTTGTTCCAAGATGCCCACATTTTTGAAGAACTTTATGTCAAAATGTTCTGGATTCAGACAGCAGGTCATCCTGGGTATCCTCGCTCTATATTAATCTCTACATAGTTTCTGAAAAGGGCTCCCAGCACATGACTGTAGTTCAGATTTTGGGAAGCGCGACTAGCGATAGATTGACAAGTCCAAGCAATCAAATATCCCAAATGTACTTTCATTTGTTTCAGCATACACCACATGAAATATAACTTTGCTTCTGTAATAGTGCTGGCGGTGTTGGCTTGGCCTAACATATTAGATCCTAAAAAGACATGAGCCAGATGGATGATGGGATATTCGATGCAATATGCTCTGGAAGTTGTTGGTTGAAAGGATGTAGTGCCCCTTGGAACCATCTCCTCCCATGCGGCTTGCTGATTGAAGGCTGGGATGTCCTTGGGAAGACCGATGTCTCTTTCAAACCATTCAACTTCTTGGTCCGCAGTGTACAGGCCAAGCCTTACCAACCATTCTCTAATGCTCATGCTCATTTCCCTTGTGAACAATCTGAAATTGATTGACTCCGCTCCTAGATCAGTTGTGTGCTTGAATCAGAAAGAAGTGAAGAATTCCTGGGCTAACTCTATTGGTATGCTCATCATGCTCAGATCCAGAAGCCACTCAAATCCTATCCCCCTTATGTACTCCAAGAATTCTTCTTCTCCTCGTATCTTATGCAAGGAGGGTTGGTCCAGCTGCCGTCCAGACCTTGCTTTCTTATTCTTTCCTATCCCCTCTCCACATTCCTTTGTCATCTTGGGGTCGTCGAATGTGATCATCCGGCCTAACAGGTCATTGTCCAGACGGACACTCAACTTCTCAAACTGCACTCGGGCCATCTCAAGCCTCTGTTCGGACGCATTTCTCGCCTTATCGTTCCCTCTCTTAGAACGACTCTCCGACCTCAGCGCCTCATCTTCCTCGTGTTCTTCCTCCTCAACTATCTGTCTACCTTCCACGGTTATGGAGGGCTGCCTCAGCTTCTTCTTTACTGGGGTAGTGATGGTCTTCCCCTTCCTCTTCTGTTCTCTCTTTTCTCTTTCACTATCTTCTGCCTCACCAGGTGCATCTGGTTGCCTAGGACTAGGCTGCATGTCCATGGGTGTGAAGAAAATGTCTTCCTCCTCTTCAGGTTCCTCGTCAATAAGGAGTCTCCTTCTGCGATGAGGGACTCCAACCGTGCTCCTTGCTGGACTCTCCACATTCTCCCATGTTCTCTGTCTAGGAGCTTCCGTTGGTTCTTTCTCCTCAGACCTCTTCGCGGAGGTTTCTTCTCAAGCCGGCCTCCGCTGATAGGTGCGGACAACAATGACTCTTGCGTCAGCAGCCTCATCACTAGGAGGCGCATTCTCAGTCTTATCCTCCTCATCAGTCACAATCATCGCTCGCCTTCTTTCCTGTACTTCAGCAGTCGTTTCATCCACCTTCTCAGTAGGGTTCTTTTCTATGTTCCCCGTTGTTCTTTTCTGAACTTCCTACACAGCAACATCCAATTCCATTCTTTCGGCTTCAGACATAGTTGTAGCCAAATTCCTTTCAATCTCCTCCGTTGTAAGCAAAGGCTGCTCCGCCTCCACAGTAACAGTCTGATACGCTCGGATTTTGCACGGTTTTAAGGCCATTATTTGGTCCGTTTTGAATGTCAAAGTTGCATTACATGTATATTATTTGCATGTTTTATCTATTTTGGTATTTTGACATGTTTTGTGAGAAATGTGCATATTTGAGCCTAAAAAGGGAGTCAAAATGCGAAGTTGGAAAGTTGGAGCTGTTCTACTTGTCCAGCGGCTCGCTGCAACACTGCTGGCATCCAACGACCGCTAAGTCAGTAGCAGCCCGCTCCGGGAAAGTTGTGCGTGAAGAACAAGACACGCCCAACGACTGCTGGGAAGTGCGTGGCGACCACTACAAAGAGTCCAAAGAGTTACGGGATGATAGCCAGCGATCGCTGCTCAAGAGTCAGAAGCCTCGGACCAACCCACAGCGACCGCTAGCCAAGGTACAGCAGCCCGTTGGGAAAAAGCGGCTAGCAGTTTTTGCCATACTTTCTCTCCAAGATTTACCATATTTTGCAACTCTTTTTCTTATTTGAGAGGGGTGATTTTCTCCCTATAAATACCTCACAATGCTTCATAAAAAAGGATCTTTTTTTTGCCAAATATTTCCAGAGCATAAAAGTTAGAGTACTTCATTGTGCAAGGGGTTGAAGTAGGATTCAAGTTTACATCAAGGCTACAAGGATTCAACATTTGGGTTTTATTTGCTTTAGTTCTTATGTTTTCATTGTCTTCCCTACAATCTATGTTTTTAGTTTATTCTATCATCTGTAACTAAACTCATAGGATTCTAGGGATGTGTTAGCAACGACTTTGGTTATACAATTAATTTATCTATATAATATCTGTTTTGTTCTTACTTTATTTCTTCCTTAAGTTGATGGACAATGCTTCACGTTTGAGTAACTCATTCTGTGATGATTTAATATAACTTGCTACATAATCGTGAGAGGAGGTTGGTGAGTTAGATCCACTTAATTGACACTACAATTATCTTCCTTTAAAATAGCATTGTTAATTGAGAGTGAGGACTTTTCAAGGGTCTTAGGAGCTTTTAGGAGTTACGTATTTAGGATTGACAACCCTAATGTTTGTAACCAACATTTGCATCGCATGAGCATAAACTAGGTGACTCGTTCTATCAAAGTAAGAATTGTGCTAGGGTATTGTAGTTGGAATTTGTATAACCATAACTGTGAACGCACATCCCTGGAATTCCCTTATCTCTATATTTTTATCTCCGTGATTTATTTACAATTAGTTGTTTATTGCTTTCAAACTGTTCTTTGTTTTCAAAAATTCCTAAACCTTTTGGTTTTCCAAATAGTAATTGAGTTCTAGCAGAGGATAGATCTGTGTCTGTTTTCCCCGTGATCGATATCCGGTATTAACCTTTAGCTATAATATTCCTACTCTGTATACTTGAAGATATTTATAGTGCTAATAAAAAGTGCATCAAGTTTTTGGCGCCATTGCCAGGGACAATATTCACTATGATATTGATATCTTCAAACGAAAAATTTTACTACTTTGGATTTTAATTGCTTTCTGTTTTCAATTTTTTATTTAATTTGTTTTTGTTTTTGTTTCTTTCAGGTTGTGTATGAGAACGCGTTCTAGGAGGAACATCTTAGAGCCTCTCGATCTTGAACTTGAAAGGACCTGAAGGAAAATAAGAAGTGAACAAGGATCAATGGCAGACAGAACAGAGCTAGAGAGGCTTCAAGCCATGGTAGAGTTGCTGATGGATGAGAGTGAAGCGGAAAAGGCTGCTTGCGAGGCGCAGGAAAAGAAGGATAAGTAGATCTTTCTAACCCTTCCATTTTTATTGTCAAGCTCCGAAAAAGAGCAAGCCTAAACATGCTATACCTCCCTTGCAGGAGATGCCCAAGAAGAAGAAGGACAAAAAGAAGCCCCAAACTCTAGTCGACCCCGAAGTCTACGTGATAAGACCTCGAACGGAAGATACAAATAGTGGAGGAAAATTTACAACAAAATGGTCTCGTTCGCGGTTTTCAGCACTAGAGCCGTTGATCCACCCACTTAGTTGGGCCACTTCAAGTCGAGCCAACGACTTTAAACAAAGGCGCTTGTTGGGAGGCAACCCAACCTGTTTTTACTTTATTTTCATTATTTTCATTTTTTTTGTTAATTTTCGTGCATTCTCTGTGCACATATAAAAAAATATAAAAATAAAATAAATTTTTAAAAATTTAATCATAGCGACCGCTGCATAATCCACAGCGGTCGCTGCCCAGTGTTCAGTGTGCAAGAGTAGGTCGGGCCCTAGGGCGGGCTGGAGCGGTAGCTGTGCAGGTCGCAACGGCCCGTTGGAGAAGTGTCGTCTTCGCATCACGCGTAGCGGTCGCCACGGAAGAGGCAGAAACGCCTTTTTGCCTATTTAAGGTGAGTTTTCTCTCCTTCTATCCACCATCTTCTCCAATTCTCTCTTGCACACAACCCCAACTACAAAACATTACCAAATTCACACACACACACTCTCATTCTCCCATTCCATTCCGAATTTCAAGCTTTCGTCGTCCAATTCGCTCCAACTTAAGGTATGAATCCTACTCTTAATTTATGAGTTTAGATTGAATTCTTCCATGGATTTTGCTCTTTCTTGATGATTTGTTTGGTTGAATAGCATGTTTTAGTATGGGGGATGAGTATGATAATGTTTCTACTTGTTTTTCATGGTTAAATTTTTCCTAGGGTGGTGAATTGTTGATTTTTGTTGGTGAATTCCCTCTTGTTCTTAGTTATTTATATATTGTAATCATGTTCATAGCATTGTGAGACTATTATTGCTTCCATGAATTGCAATACATGTGTAGTTATAGAGATTGTTGTTTTGTGTTGATTATGTTGATACGTCTCTACATGGGGGATGAATTCATATTGGGGGATGGATTTTTGTGTTCTAAATTGTTGGTTTTGTTTTACATGAGCACAAGCTACAATTTAGGATGCTTACTTGATACAAACTTGCACATCTTTGTTGATTTTTGATGTATGCTTAGTTGCATGCAAGTTTGGAGGAACCCTTGTTTGTTTATAATTTATTGCTCTTTTTAGAGTTTGGTTTTCTTTTGTAGGAAAATGACAAGAGGAAAGACCGAGGTTACGAAGAGCTAAGGAATTAGCCTTCTGACGGACGAGCATAAGACAATGTGGAAGAGGGTCTCGGCAAGAGACACAACAACATCCCGATACCCCCACGAGCTTTACTTTGGGGATCTTAAATTTTTTTTTGGGTGTTGTGCAACGTCGGGGAAGGGAATGGCCTCATCCACATATTTCAAGGGAGATGACCATCATATAGGAGACTCACTCTAGAGTTCCTAAGCACGCTCAAGGTGTACAAGAACCGCCGTTCCCGCACCCCCGAGAGCATCGACTTTCGGGTTGGCAACCGCAACCATTATCTTTCCATGGAGGACCTTTGTGAGGTGTTCCATTACTTCGACCCCAACCCCGATGAAGAGATCGAATATGAGTACTCCAACATTTGGGGTGCGATGACTACGGAAGGGGAAGACCATGAGCCGGGCTACACCAAGTTCTCTTCCATCCGCAACCCCGTTTTGAGGTACCTCCACCGGGCCATGACTCAATTAATGTTTGCAAGAATAGATGGTGGTAGTGTATCCCAGGCATCAACTTGAGTCTTGACTGGAACAACAAAACTCTCTGTCCGACTTGCAGTTCCTTTACCCGCAGGTTCTTGTCATGCCACATCTTAGTTTTCTCCTTATACCACATGGCTGCATCATACTATTCCAGTTCGAGTTCCTCCAATTCCTGCAGTTGGAGTTTACTTTCCTCAGCACAAACTTGAGGTTACATGTTCACTTCTTTGACTGTCCAGTAAGCCTTATGTTCGATACCAACATGAAGATGGCACATTTTTACGAACACTAATCTGTACAGTGACATGCCAATAGGAGTTTTGTAAGCGGTACGATAGGCCCACAAGGCATCATCCAACCTTTTGCTCCAATCCTTCCTCGAAGGGCTTACCATTTTCTCCAGAATACTCTTGATCTCTCTGTTCGAAATCTCTGCTTGACCATTACTTTGCAGATGATATGGGGTGGACAAACGGTGGTTAACCCCATACTTTTTCATTAGAGCTTCTATGGTGCGAT
Organism: Salvia splendens; assembly: GCF_004379255.2. Lineage (NCBI taxonomy): Eukaryota > Viridiplantae > Streptophyta > Magnoliopsida > Lamiales > Lamiaceae > Salvia > Salvia splendens. The sequence continues at coordinate 22,071,951 of NC_056043.1, read as the reverse complement.
TACAAAAATAAGTACCTTGGTCTGAGATTATGGCTCTGGGAATTCCATACCTGCTGAAAATGGTTGATTTCAAAAACTTTACGACTTCTTTCGCCTCGCAGGTTACAGTTGCTTTAGCCTCCACCCACTTGGAGACATAATCCACTGCGACCAGAATATAAGAATTCCCATGTGATGAGGGAAAAGGGCCCATAAAATCCATCCCCCCAGACATCAAAGATTTCGCAGACCACAATTGGAATTTGCGGCATTTCGTCTTTAGCAGAGATTTCCCCTATCAATTGACAGCGACTACACTTCCTACAAAATTCATAGGCATCCTTATGCAAATTTGACCAATAGAAGCCATTGTCTCGAACATTCCTGGTTGTTTTCTTTGGGCCAAAATGACCTTCCACAAATAAGGGTCATCCCAAAAGTAATACGTGGCTTCACTCTTGACCTTCAGCCTCTGAGTTCTAGTAATTTTTGGTGTAGGGGGTAGCTTTCCAGTCACCAAATAATTTGCCAAATTAGCGAACCATGGTTTAGTTTGTCTCTTGCTTACTTAATTCAAAAAGGCTTCTGGATCAGTTGAGTTGAAAACGTCTTCCAGACTAATCAAGACACTCGATCCCTTAGCACATATCCTCCTTATCTTCCCCCTGAGTTATTCTGCTCAAATGATCTGCCACCTAATTCTCTATTCCTGCCTTATCTTTTGCCTCCCAATGGAATTCTTGCAGTAGTAGTACCCAGCGGATCAGTCTGGGTTTTTGAGGCGTAGAAAATGACGAAGCTCTTCCCATTAATTCTCTGGCCCAGAACTGCACCTACTGCAAAATCACTGGCATCACACATCACCTCAAAGGGGTGATTCCAATCAGGGGCTCTGATGATTAGGACTGAAACAAGTCGATCTTTCAGAAGTTGGAAAGCTTTCTAGCATGCTTCGTCAAAAACGAATTCCACATCATTCTTGTGGAGATGGGTTAATGGCTGAGCTATCTTTGCAAAGTCTCTGATAAACCTCCTATAGAACACAGCATGTCCCAGAAAAGCTCGTATTTCTTTTTAATTGGTGGGAAACGACAGTTTGTTAATCACCTCCACCTTAGCTTTGTCAACTTGTATACCTTTTTCTTATACGACATGACCCAAGACAATTCCTTCAAGGACCATAAAATGGCACTTTTCAAAATTCAACACCAGATTTTTCTCCTGACATCTTTTCAATACCAAGTCCAGATTACCAAGGCAAGATTCGAAAGAGTTCCCATAGACTATGAAGTCGTCCATGAAAATTTCAATGTAGTGTTTTAACTAGTCAGAGAAAATACTCATCATACACCTTTGAAAAGTTCCCGGTGCGTTGCAAAGGCCAAAAGGCATTCTTCTGCAAGCATATGTTCCGAATGGGCAGATGAAAGTTGTCTTCTCTTGATCCTCTAGGTCTACATATATTTGGAAATACCCATTGTAGTCATCTAGGAAGCAAAAGTATTGCTTTCCCGCCAATCTTTCAAGCATTTGATCAATAAATGCCAGAGGAAAATGATCCTTCCGAGTGGCCTCATTCAACTTCCGATAATCTACACACACTCTCCTGCCTGTGACTAGCCTTGTAGGAACTAGTTCATTCTTATCGTTTTTCACTACCTGAATTCCAGACTTCTTGGGCACCATATGCACTGGACTGACCCACTTACTGTCTGGGATGGAGTAGATGACTCCCAAGGCCAACAACTTTAGAACCTCCTTCAGAACTTCTTCACTCATATTGGGATTTAACTTCCTCTGTTGCTCACGGTGGGCCTTGGCACCCTCATCAAGACGGATGTGGTGCATGCAAAGATCAGGACTGATGCCACGACTCCCAAGGCCAACAGCTTTAGAACCTCCTTCAGAACTTCTTCACTCATATTGGGATTTAACTTCCTCTGTTGCTCACGGTGGGCCTTGGCACCCTCATCAAGACGGATGTGGTGCATGCAAAGATCAGGACTGATGCCTACTGAAATTCGTTTCTTTTATGTGCTATTGTCTTATCGTTATGGCTTGCTCAAGTTGGATTGTCAAACTGATTCGGCTGGCCAATTTGTACGCCTTCTACCTGTGAAAAATAGGTGAGTGGATCTAGTGGAGATTCATACTGATCAATGGAAGAGCTCAAAAGACATGTTTTCAAAACCTTAACCCACAATACTATGAATTAGTATACGGAAGTAAGGATAGATCCCACACAGATGAGGCGTTTGACATTTGTTTACGAGACAAAAGATTGGGGATGGCTGCTGCCACGCTTTCTACGGGGTGGGTTAAGTTAACTACTTAACTTAAGAAAAATTAAATTACTAAACTAATTAACTTATGAAAACTAAACTAAGCTATTTGATCAACTTAACTAAATTTTCTGCAAATGGACAAACATAATAAACGGGGACTGTCAGTTCCCTGCAAAGTGTACGATAAAGTAAAAACTTTTTAACAACTTCATCTTCTTCACTAAATCAACATGGGAAACAGAGTTAAGAACAGATCTGAAAAGCTATGGAAGATGAAACTTCATAACAACTCATAAAACTCGATCTACTTTTAAAATCTAAGCAACAACTACGTAAACAAGAAAACTAACCCATAATCATACACACAAAAATTATAAATGGCTAAATCTAAACAGAAACATGCACTGAAAACTCAGATCTGACCAAATCGACATGAAACAAGACATTTAAGCTAAGATGTGCAACATAAAACAGAAATCGAAAGCAGATCAGAATATCACGCATGGAAATCAGAACACATCAACTGAAAATAAAACATAACTTCAAATTTACTAAATCGAAATGTCAGGATGTCGATAGCACCGAAAATAAGTTGAAAATAAACTATGAAAATAGTAAATTGTTTCATCACCCCTTCTCGGAGTGGAATAGCTAGAACAAAAAGATTAAAAACGCAGAAACCAACACCAAACTACCAGCTAAACTAAACTAAAGCAAGACCAAGTGTGTGTGTGGTGAAAACAAGAAGATGAAGCGTTGAGAATTCCCAATTCCAGCTCTAGAAAAGAGCTGATAACTAATGAGCGTCACTGTTCGGAGCAGCCTACTTCCTCCTTATCTATGACCATTTATAGGAAGGCGTGAGGTCTGGATGCCTAGGGCATTTGATCTCTGAAAAGTCTATTCTGCCCTTTTCTCTTGTGGATTTTTCTTGTACAACATATCAGTCTTCGAATTGGTATTCCCGCTGCATGAAATTTGTTCCAACTTGATCCGTTCGCAGAGCAATTTGGCTCCTTCTCCTGATCCACTCATCCGCCTAGTTGATCAACTAAGTTCTCTAAAAATGCCGGATTTCACATACACCTGGCTCAAAATTGGTTGTTAGTTAACAAAATTTGATGGAGTTTTAACATAAAACACATGCATGAAACGAGCCTCATCAAACTGGTCACACTTAACCCAGACGTGTCCTCAAGTATGAAATAAAAGAAAAAGAAAAGAGGCAAGTTTCAAAGCATGGTTTTTATTCAAAAACAGCAAACGAACACACATATATAAAAGACCTAAAAAGGAAAAACACATAAGTAAACTAAACACATTGATAAGTAAGAGAAAAGAAGAAAGGAAAGAATTGGTTTATGTTGTTTGGCAATCGTCCCCACAAGCTTAAGGTCAATCCAATCGTCTACAGTCTCAGATTCTTTTCCCTTCCCTCTTCTACCTGATCATTCTTGTCCGTTTGTCAAGATAACTTCTATCTTTCCAACTGTTGGATTCACTCGGTCACTCAATCCTCACCAGAATTGTCAGGACCATTCTCTCATTCATTTTGTCATACCATTGAGGCTAGAGTTCTGTTGACAGAAGCTAACTCCTTAAGGTCTTTGTTTAGGTTGTCATAGGTCAAGGGTTGTAGTGTATAAAGGTGAGGGTCCTATGGGTTCTAAGCTCATAATGTATGTAGAAGTGTGAATGGCATGTAAACTTAGGGACAAAACTAAAATAACCTCCCTATGTACAATCTGAAACTTTGGAACTACCCCTGGCCAATTTGGCCTTATTTTTTTTCTAACTTTTCATAGGGTCAGGTTACATAATTTCCTACCCTCTTTTTTTCTATTATCTCTTTCTTCCTTTTTTTGTGGGTCAGGTTATGCATTCTTCCCGCCCATTTTCTTCTTTTCACTCTTTTTTCTGGGTCAGGTTACAATGTTTCCTGCCCGTTTTCTTTCTATCTTTTTTGGTTTTGTACTCCCTTGTTTTGCAATCTATGTCATATCCCCAAATGGTGAGTTGCCCTAGCTCATCCCCTTGTTCACATGACATGAAGGCTTAGGGTTTCCAAAGAAGGGATGATCATAGTTAAGGCTCAAAAGGTGTAACTAGGGGGTGCCTTAGAGTGAGATAGGTTCATCTTGTTCGAAAGAATTTGGCTCAACTGGTTATTCGTATTACCTTTAGTCCTCACTAGTTTGTGTCATTTTCCTCTAAGCATCAATGACAACCTCTATAATTTTTTTAGCAGAAAGTACTCTACTTTAACTCACATTTTAGAGGACTTCACAGTGGGATTAGATTAAAGCTACTTTTATCTTTCTTACATCTTCCAAGCAGATCTTGGTTTATTAAAGAAGGGAAACTCACAAATCAACATGTATCATTTCTTCAATCACTCTTACTAAGGGAATTCTGCCTTTATTTTTTTAAACCAGTTCTTTATAAACACATAAACAAAACACTTAACAGAAAATTCCTAGCTATCAACACATAACTTTGACACTAACTGCACCAACGGTTTCCCCCCTCCCACTTCATTACAACTTGTGCTCAAGTGACTTGATGAAGTGGAAAACAAGATGGTTGGTGTCAAAAGCAGAGAAACAAACTTCTCACACTTAGACCAAGCAGTGGGCTAAGTGGGAGAAGAACAGAAAGAAAAATAAACTACATAAAATATATTCTTAACAAAAACTTCTCACACTTAGACCATGCAATGAGCTAAGTGTGGGAAGGACACAATACATACTTAAACATATTAACATTGAAAAACAGTTAACCTTCTCACACTTAGACCAGACACTGAGCTAAGTGGGAGAGGTACACATATAAACAAATCACAAACAGATAAACAAGTGGGTAGAAGCAGAGTTAGCATATATAAATAGGCAAAAAGTATCATGCTCAAGCCGAAAAGAAGTAACTATTAACCATAAACTAAAGTTTACTTGGTTCTGCAAGTTAGTTCTTTTTCTGGCTCCCTTGGGAGCCAGACTGCTTCTCCAACTTGATCCTCTTGGTCGTGGAAGAGGTCAGTTAGTTAGCTGGTGGTTGGCCAGTGGTGGTGGTGGTGATCTTCTTTCTTCTTAGTGTCCTGATGGAGGTTGTCTCTGGAGTAGTTTCCTGGGGTTGGCTACCTTTTAAGGCGGAGGTGGCGGATAAGAGTTGGAGAGCCAATTGATTGTTTTGCTTCTTCAGATTTGTCATCCTCTCAATCAAAGAGAGTGCTTGAGTCATATTCTCGTTCTGGAGCTCAAGAAACGTTTGTTTCTTTTCATTGGCCTTGCTAAATTCTTGCATCATGAACTCGGTTATCCTCTGTCATTTCTCCTCCGTGCCTTCTGACTTCTCCTCGGCAGAAGGTGGTTGCACCTCTGGGGTTGCTGGCTTTGCCTCGGTTGGAGATGGTTTCTCTGAAGGGGTCTCCTTTCTGTAGCCTCCTCGGGCTCATTTTCCTCTTCACTTGCCTCCTCATCACTTTTCCCTCCATTGCTCATGCTTACAAAAAACCAATGCATCCCCTTTTCTTTCGAAAATCCCAATGTTGATGAGATGGTAAGCATCAAACCACTCTGTATCCTCACACATCTTGATAGAAGATCTTAGGATTTTCAACCTTGGCATAATATTCCTTATCAAGTACGCTCCCAGCAAGTGGCAAGCGTATAGATGGCGAACAGGGTGATGAGCTATCTTGTGACATGAATGGGCTAGACAGTAACCCTAGATGTACCTTGACCTTCTTGATCATGCACCACATAAAATATAGTTCGATCATGGTGACCGTTGTGTTGATATGGCCTAGAAGGTTGCTTGCCGGGAAGAAATGTGCCATCCTCAGAACAGGATCCACAATCTTCTCTCCTGTCGACTCACTTGTCTTGAAAGGTCTTGCACCCTTGGCCCCAATTAGAGTCCACACTTCCTTAGCGTTGAACTCCTCTGTGCATTTCGGTTGGCTGATCTCTCGCCGAGACCAATCTCCTCTTCAACTTTGGGTCTTCGAATTGGATCATAGCCTCCAGCAGCTTTTGATCAGTTCTATCTCCTCTCTTTCGAACACCCTGATATGTTGATCCTCCTCCTGATAGTGAAGTGATTTGGGTGGGCTGGCAGCAGCATCCCGGATTACTACCCCTAGTGATGCCGGTCTCGATTTCCTGCTCTGGCTTGGGGTTGCCACCCGCTTCCCCTTTCTCTTCCTTTCTGCTGCTTCTCTTTTTGCGGCCGCCAAAACTGCCGCCTCTTCCCGCATGCTTCTTAATTCCTCTCTTTCTAGCCCCTTTGCATACGCAAAATCTTTCTTCTCGCCCTCTCACTCAGGGTCTCCCTGTCATCATCCGACTCCCTTTCTTCCTCATTCACCACTTCCAAGGTCCTTCCTGCTGATTCTTCCCCAACAGGCTTCCGAACCTCTCCTTTCTTTCTTCCATCGGTCTCGCCCTCTTCTCAACTGTTTCCTTTCTCACCGGACTCCACCCCTTCTTCGATTTCAGCCTTTTGTTTAGGACTGACGACAGGTCTGGTTGTTTCCGACAGAAGGGTTTGGGTTTGAAAGGCAGTCGATGTGCTGGGAGGTTTTGCCACTTGTTCTGTCGAGACCAGTTCTCTGAGTGGGGCTCCGACGGGAACGCAAGTCACTCGACTTTCTTCCTCCTTAAATTTCTCGGCCAAGTTGGAGAAAACTTCACTCATCTTGTCGCTCGGAATGAATTTCCCCATTACGTCTCCAAGAATTCTGAGGTACGTACTACTCATGGACGTCTCCGTTGGCAGAGACGTACCTGAATTTGGGGAAACCATTGTTTCGGTGGGTGGTGGCATCATGATTTCCGGAACAGGAGTTGTCGGAATCAACCGCGCTCGTCACCCTGTTGAGTGTTTCTGAGAATGACTGGTGGAGGATTTGTCCATGGGTGGTGGTGTGGGATGCCTGCGCTTGAAACTAAGGGATAAGAAGTAAGGAATTTTAGAGATTGGAGAAAACTAAGGGTTTGCTGAATGTGAAAGGGTTAGAGAGAGATGGAAGTTTTGTAAATAGAGGTGGAAGGGGAAGAGGGTACGGTTCCTATGATGTCAGCAACCAACCGACTTCTGCGCCAGATTTTGAATTTCAAATTTTTCTAGCTTCCCTCTCTTTTTACCTTTCCTTGTTAAAAACAAAAATCTACAGTAATTCTCTCTCTCTTACCGATACAGTCAAAACCTTAATTGAAAGTAAAGTGCTTGAGATAAAATAAAAGATTCTTTGGAGTACTGGCAGGAGATTTCAAGATCCGAAAGAGTATTGTGTAGAAGTTAAAGTCCCTCCAGATACATCCAAAGATTTCAAAAATATTTTTACTATTTCCTAAATATTAAATTTTCAGGAATTATCGTAAAATAAAAAAAAATTATTTCAAGTCATAGGCAATTCTCGAAGTTCACTTGATCAAGTACTTCGCTAACACTTGTGCATTGAGCTGGGTACGTAAATTTTCGAGAATTGTCTAGTAACTATTTATTTACTTGACCAGGCTGAATATGCGTAGTGAGATTTCTCCTACTATACATACTACTAATTTATTTATCATTTCTCTTTCTATGCGGATTAACAAAAGGAAAGTTATAGAGCAGGATACTCCCTGAAACTTTGCAGCTCCTATGATGTGGTGGATCACTTGAATTGCAAGTTTACACTTGCTCTTCTGAATTTGACCTGCTTCGATTTCCACCAAAACTTGAGAAGTAGTACTCTCTGCCCAGTTAATCATCTTTGTACCTCTGTACTCATGAGTTAGCAGTTTCCTTGTCTTCTTACAGTCATCCATCCTCTGGTACCCGTTGCATTTTTTACAGTTGACTGGATCAAATGGATATGAGTTTCCTTCCAACTTGATTAGTTCAGAAGTTAGTACACCATTATGGAAATGATCATCCACTAGAGATCCTGAATTAACTTTTCTCTTATCTATCCACCAATTTTTTCTGAAGACACATCACCATCATGGCTGCTCGCTTCTTTTTGTGATTCTTTTACATCCCCTGAATCTTTTTCTTTTCCTTGGGACGCAATCCAGGGTTAGGAGGTTTCTTCACCTCAAGCGGTTCTGGCCATGGTTGTAGCTGCACCCAGTAGGTAGACCTTGCAGCTTTTCTTTTAGTTCACCCTTTCTTCAGCTCTGGTTCTTCCTCTTCATAGCAACACCCATCAAACCTGTCGATTACTGGAGGTGGTCTATCTGCCGGTGTATTTTCTTCTCCACCGCAGTTGTAGAGTCTTCCATCTTCTCACCAAGCACATGCACTTTTCTTGACGGGAGATAGAATAGTGTATTGTCGACTTCCACACCACACTCGATGACCCCAGTTTCATTCTCTTGAGGCTCATCATTTGCCCCTTCTAGAATTTTCTGTAGTGCTTCATCATCAGGAGGTGTGGTAATCGACTCCTCTTCGGCTAGTGTCTCTTTCTCAGCTGATTCTACCTCAACAGCTCCTACCTCTCCTTGAATCTCCGGTAGTGCCTCTGACTTTTTCTCAGCGCTAGATATTTCTTTTTCCCCAGATTCTCTTATACCTTCTTCCTTTCTTTTTCTCTCATTCACCTCATACCTTGCTCGGTCCTCTTGTATCTCCTTCATCATCTCGGTCAATAGAGCGACATGCTTGATCATTTAATCCATGTTGGATTTTTGTTCATTATGAACATGCTTCATTTCCATCACCAGTTCATCATTTGACCTCATGCAGCTCCTCACGCTTTGTTGTGGTTGAGGTTGATATTGGTGTTGATCAGGACAAGTTTGGTCTTGGTAATAATGAGCATCTTGAGTTTGCCAATCCTCAATCGACCATGTAGGAAAGTAATCCCCTGCCTCGAGATGGTAGGTCTGGTAAGGATGACTTGGGAATGAAAGGTAATGACTGGAATAGTCAGCTGTGTATGTTGGTGGATTGAATTCATAGCTCTGAAATTCAGGGTGAGGTCGGTAACTAGGATATTCCATTTTCCAAGAGGGTGCTTGGGTGGAGATCAGATAGGGCTCTGTATGGTATGGAAAAGGTGGGTGCTCCTCTGCCCATCTCCATTCTCCACATTGTGGGTATTCCTATTGGTAAACCTCTGCTTGACCTCTAGGGTCCCAACTCGTATTTGAACTCCATATCTCCTTTGTATTCTGGTGACGACTCACTTGATCAGTCTGGAAGTGGGTTTGGATTGGAAAGACTTGAGGTTGGCTTGACTCGATCACTGACTGTAGTGTTTCCTCTAGCTTTGTAATATCCGAAGAAAAAAAAAATGAAGTTTAGTCTTTAATTAAAGGATGTTTTCTTTTTGTGAATATCTTGTTGTGGATATGATTTTATTTACCTAAGCAACATGTAATTGAAATAATTAATTAAGCTATGAATTAAAATCCTATTTAACAAATTAAACCTCTCTCTCCCTATTTTCGAAACCCCTCCCCCTCACCCCACTATTTTCTCAACCTCCCCACTCCCACATAACCGATACATTATTCCATTTCCAATCACAATCATCGGTTTCTCTCATCTCCCTCTCGCTTTTGTTCTCAACACCGGTAAGGTCTCTCTCTCTCTTTCTCCCTCTCGGTTCTCACCTTTCCCCCACTCACTCCCTCTCATTGATTTCTTGAATTCATCAAGGTATCACACTCTCGCGTACCGATTTGGAGTCGGAGTAGGGAAGGCTTTCGAACTACATTTGAACTCTTCGAGAAGGTAGTCCAAAACCCTATTTCCATACCCGAACCACATGCATTTAGGACGTTTTGAATGTTTTAGATGCTGAATAGGTTTTGTGATCATGTGTTTGTGTGGGGTATGTTTTCGGTGGTGACTGACAGTTGGTTCCGACCCCTTTTTGACTGAGCAAACAATCTCTTTTTAGTACGAAATTTTAACTGTATAAACCTTGGTGTGTCTTCTGTGTGGTGTTAAAATTTCAGCTTCATTGGAGGTCGGGTGATTTTATAATGATTTTTGTAAGTAAACTGCTCAGTTCTGCGGGATGTACGTTTCTGGGTGAGGTACTTTTGTGCAATGGGTGTGAATCTGGGTGTTTTGATATTGTGATGTATGTGGGTGTGTTTGGCCAAGGGATGGCTCGGAGGAATCAGCGTTTGGTTCGAGTGGTTTGTGTGTGTTGGCCGAGAGTTTTAGGGTTTGGCCTAGGGTGGTGTTGTGGAGAGTTTTGGAGGGTTGATCTCATGTTTTCGGGTGTGTTTTGGGATGTAGAATGTGTGTTGTGAATGTCGTATAAGGTTTGAGAATCGTTGGTTGGGGGAAAGTAGGTGTGTGCACGTGACCGAGCCAGGTGCCGAGTCAGTGCCGAGACAGGTGCCGAGCCAGGTGCCGAGTCAGTGCCGAGACATGTGCCGAGCCAGGTGCCGAGACAGGCGGCCGAGGTACCGAGCCAGACGCCGAGACATGTGCCGAGCCAGGAGCCGAGACATGTGCTCGGCCAGGTGCCGAGACAGGCGGCCGAGGGACCGAGCCAGACGGCCGAGACATCCGGACGAGGTGCCGAGCCAGGACCGAGCCTGGCGGCCGAGACAGCCGGCCGAGGTACCGAGCCAGGCGGCCGAGACAGTCGGCCGAGACATGGTGTGTGTGTCGTGTGCGAGTCGTGTGCGTGTCTTGGGTACGTGGTATGCGTGTCGGGTGCGTGCATGGTGTGTCTCGGACGTGTGTTTCTGTGTGCTTGACTTTTAGGATGTTGTTAAGTGTGTGTATGTGTAATGTGCTAGATATTGAAGTCATCCACGTAGAAAACATGCATTGTTGACTAAGTCTCGTCTTCCCTGAGTCTAATCATGTTTCGCACTTATCTTTCAAAAAGGGTGAACTTTTGCGAGGCAATTGTGGTTGAAGAAGGAAACTGTTTAAAAGCTAAGCAATTGAGGTGGGCTTTTCTACCCTACTATTTTGTGGGTTATCTTTAATACGGACGCTGTTCCGGAAATGTTTATGGAGGTGAACTGTTTGTCTTGCCAACTGTTTTGTTTTGAAACCTATCTGAAGTGGTTTACCACATATGTTTAATCGAATTCGGGTCTGTTGGGCTGCGAACCCTCAGGCTAGTGTACACGAGATCGGGAGCCATCTGAGAGCAAGTTGGCCGGTCTAGTTGACCTGGGGTGTGGCCACGCCCCTTGTCACCCGTTGGATCAGATAGTGTATGATGGTGGGAATAAGGGTGGCAATGTCTGAAAATGACTGCGCAGTCGAATTTATGAAATATGTTTTAGTGTACTTGGGTTATTTTCTTTACACTTAAAACCCCAAGGTTACACTGATATGGCATGACAAACTATGATTTTGGCGTGTGTCCCCTGAGTGCAATAAGTACTCAGCCCTGTATGTTGTTTTCTTAATGTGCAGGTTGAGCGACGATGGGGGATGTCGGATGTTGAGCAATTAAAGTCAAAATTGTGTTTTTACTTTGCCTTTTGGATGGTGTCGTGTCGTCATACCCGGCATTATCTATCTCTTGGTCTTTTCCGCTACTTTGTAATCCGATACAATGTTTTTATTTAAACTCTGATTACTTTAACTTTAGTAATGTCGTCACAGTACAATGTTTGAAGTGAGCTTTCTTTTATTAAATGTTTTCGGGTCAAGTATTCTTGTTCTCCCCCTTTCTTCCCCGCTTCTTTATTCCTCCCCTAGTCGCGGTCCACCGTACTTCCTATCCTTAGGAAAAGCGGGCGTGACAGAGTGGTATCAGAGCGAGGTTTTCTTTTCTGCTCTGGATCCAAGAGTCTTTTTCTGTTTTGAGTAAGTTTTCAAAAGTGTCATTGGCTCAACATCCGACTCGTCGCACTCAACCTGAAATGAGGTAATGAAAAAAAAAATTTGGATTTTTGGAAAGTTTAAGTAAATATTGATGCATGTGGAAGGGTACAAAGTGATGTGAAAAGTTGGAAATTATGAGAGTTATGAACTGTTTTTGTGTGTTGAATTTATATGAAAGCATGTGGCTGATGTGTGATGCTATGATGACGTGAATGTTGATGTGAGCTTTTACGTGAGAATGTGTTGGCCTTCTGAATGATTGAACTTAGGCGTAAGAGAATTTCACTAGTGCTTCTTGGACCTATAGTAGATAAGGACTTATGGCCTTTGAACACCAGCGGGCTTGGAATTAGAACAGCGATACGTCTGCATACGCATATCTTTCTCTTCTTCGGTTATGCACTCTGTTTTTCTATGCGAGGCGATTGTTTCTGTTTTTCTATAGATGGCGCGTATGTTCCGAACCCCGCGACGGAGTGATCGTGATAGACTTAGGGCACAGAGGGTGCTCAGGGAGTATAGAGTGTACCGGAAGAAGGATCACATACCGTTGATTGAGTTCGTAGCGCACTTCGACACCCTCTGGAGGGCAGCTCAGGAGTTCGGAGTGACAGAGCATGACGGCATTGAGAAGCTAATAGAATTGCTCCCTGACAGCTGGAAGGAGTGGGCTGAAAGAACGGCGAGGAGGTACACGTGGCATGAGCCCGTTACCGATGACATGGTGGGCGACATGGCTGGCTTTCGGAAGGCCGTGTATTGTGCACTGGTAGACTCTCGAGAGGAGCAGCCCCCACAGGATGTGCGAGAGAGGATCGTGTATCAGGACAAGTACGTGAGCATGTACGAGGGTGAGCAAGGGTTTGAAGATGACTATGAGGAGGAACTCGAGGTGGCTCCGCAAGGGAACCCCGAGTAGGACGATGACGAAGACCCGGAGGAAGGACCTATGGATGAGGATGTTTTGAGTCGTAGTTTAGAATTAGAATAGTTCGTTGTCTCTTTAGTTTTTGCTTTTTAGTACGATCTGCTCTTGTGAAACAACGTTTAACCTTCTTTCTTTTAATGAGGATTTGGATTTGATTTATATCCTATGTGTTGTATCTTGAACCACATGAAGTTTTTCTTTTTGAGAAATTTTTTTGAGAAGGTGGTAATTGTGGATGATATTTGTAGTAACACTTTATGGATATTGAATCAGAATGCCGCCAAGACGTGGACGCCACCCACGACAAGGACCCAACGCTGAGGCACCACCTCCACCACCGCCTCCACCACCACCTCCACCCCCGCCTCAGCAAGAAAGATTCATAGTGACGTTCTCCAGGCAGAACCCCCCTAAATTCGATGGACAAGGAGATCCATCAAAAGCTGAGGAGTGGATACGCGGCCTCGAGCGTATTTTTAGGGTCATGGAGTGTACAGATAGGGAGCGCATTGCTTGCGCCACCTTTCAACTATCAGGTGACGCCGATTACTGGTGGGAGACTCGGCAAAGAACTATGAATCCTGCACGCCTGGAAGCGCTAACATGAGAGGAGTTTAAAATGGAGATTGATAACAAGTATGTCCCAAAGACGTACAGACGGGCCAAGGTGGTAGAATTCCACACGCTGAGCCAAGGCCGAATGACTGTAACTGAGTACGACCGAGCCCTCGCGCAGATGGCACGATATGCGCCCGAGTTGATGGACACCGACGAGAAATGGGCGGTGAAGTTCCGGGCCGGGCTCAGGGATGAGATAAAGGCCGCATTGGCTTGTCGAGGAGAACTCTCCTACTCGGAGATCTTGACTTGTGCACTGGACGTGGAAGATGCACTCCCTAAACCAAAAATAGTGGCGACAACAAACGCGACACCCCTACAAGCTCAGTCAGGTCATCAAGAGAAGAGAAGGTGGGAGGGTGATCAAACTCAGTATGGTGGCAAGAGGCCACAACACATGAGGAACCCACCCTATAATGGCGGGAGACAGAATACCTATCACCCGAGGGCAAACTTTCCGCCGAGGAACCCTCAATGTGGAAGATGCTTCAAGTACCACACCGGAGAGTGTCGAGACCCTAGATGCTTCAGCTGTGGTGGAAGTGTCCATTACTTCCGAAGTTGCCCAAATAAGAACATGGGAACGGGGACGAGACAGAACCAGTTAGGCTTCCGTCCACCATCCCAGGCACTACATGCACCTCAACCGCAACAACGCCGCCAAGGACTGCCGTCGCAAGCAAGGGCCTACGCCTTGAAGGGGAAACAGCCGGCAAGCGGGCAAGAAACCTTTGGACAAGGAAATTTGGCAGGTATGGGCACACTTCTCAACATGCCTATAGTTGTCTTGTTTGATACGGGTGCATCGCACTCCTTTATATCAGCTTCTTGTGTGGATACATTAGGATTACCTACTGTTAAGATCGAACCCACTATGAGTGTGACCTCACCGGTAGGCGGGACTATAGATATATCCCGATCTTGTGCGTGTGTGAACTTTGGAATAGGTGAACTCAGTCTGTTGGCTCATAATTTACAAGTAATGACGATGGGTAGCGTAGACATAATCTTGGGTATGGATTGGTTAGCGGAGAACCACGTTACCCTTCATTGTAGAGAAAGGGAAATTTCGTTTGAAACCCCAGGAAAAGAGCCGACGAAGTTTTACGGTTTCTCAATGAGCCGACGCAAGTCCATTGTCTCTGCGCTGCAAGCCACTACAATGATGAGAAAGGGATGTCCAGCGTACCTTGTTTATTTGAATGGGGAGGAGAAGAAAGACAGGAAGATAGAAGATGTGGCAATAGTGAGTGAATATCCCGATGTCTTCCCCGATGCGTTGCCGGGACCCCCACCCGACAGGCAGGTAGAATTCACGATCGATCTGGAGCCCGGATCGGCACCAATATCCAAAGCACCTTATAGGATGGCGCCAAAAGAGTTGGAGGAGCTTAAGGTGCAACTACAAGAGCTACTGGAATTGGGATTCATTAGACCTAGCGTGTCGCCATGGGGAGCACCAGTGTTGTTTGTGAAGAAGAAGGATGGAACGATGAGGATGTGCATCGACTATCGAGAGCTAAACAAACTGACGCTGAAGAACAAGTATCCACTACCAAGGATAGACGACTTGTTTGACCAACTTCGAGGGGCAGGAGTCTTCTCTAAGATGGACTTGAGGTCTGGGTACCATCAGCTGAGGGTTCGGCGAGAAGATGTACCCAAGACAGCTTTTCGAACAAGGTATGGTCATTATGAGTTCGTTGTGATGCCTTTTGGACTGACGAACGCCCCGGCAGTGTTTATGGACCTTATGAACCGCGTGTTCCATCCGTATTTGGATCGGTTTGTCCTAGTTTTCATCGATGATGTGCTCGTTTACTCAAAGAACGTGGAGGAGCACAAAGCGCACTTGAGAACCGTCCTAGCAACTCTAAGGGACGAGAAACTATATGCCAAGTTCAGTAAATGCGAGTTTTGGCTCAAGGAAGTGAACTTTCTTGGACATGTAGTAACCTCAGATGGGATTCGTGTAGACCCGGCCAAGGTGGAAGCTGTACAGGAATGGAAGTCACCTTCTACACAAAATGAAATTCGAAGCTTTTTAGGACTGGCGGGCTATTATCGAAGGTTCATTGAGGGATTCTCGAAGATAGCAAGGCCAATGACACAACAACTGAAAAAGGGAGTCAAGATGAATTGGACACCAGAATGTGAGGCGAGCTTTCAGTTGTTGAAGGAGAAATTGACCACCGCACCAATTCTAGCTGTGCCGGAGTCAGGGACTGACTATGCGGTGTATACGGATGCGTCGAAGGTGGGACTTGGATGTGTGCTTATGCAGAAGGGGAAAGTGATTGCATATGCATCGAGACAATTGAAGCCCCATGAGCTGAATTATCCGACACATGACTTAGAACTGGCAGCCGTGGTACATGCATTGAAGATTTGGAGACATCATCTCTATGGAGTCCGTTGTGAGATATACACGGACCATAAGAGTCTAAAGTACTTCTTTGAGCAAAAGGAGTTGAACATGCGCCAGCGTAGGTGGCTCGAGTTGGTGAAGGACTACGATTGTGGTATAAATTACCATCCGGGAAAAGCAAACGTAGTGGCCGATGCTCTTAGTAGGAAGTCCCAATCTCAGCTGGCCACCTTTCTTACTATCGAGGAGAGTTTAATCCAGGAGTTCAGTAAGATGCGGTTGGAAGTAGTGAGAATGCCCGAGTCTGTGGAAGGAATAGTAGCCACGTTGGTGATGGAACCGGACTTAAGAGCCAGAATTGTGGAAGCTCAACGGCGAGATACGTTACTAGAGAAGATTCGCTCGGAAGTGGGGACGGGTGAACTCGGAAATTTTCGTGAGGCAGCGGATAATGGTCTCACATACAAGGGAAGGTTGTGTGTGCCTAAGGACGAAGGCCTGAGGAACGAAATCATGAGAGAAGCACATGAAACCCCATACGCTGCTCATCCAGGAAGCACCAAGATATATCAAGACATGAAGAGGCAATTTTGGTGGAACGGTATGAAAAAGCATGTTGCAGCATTTGTGGAGAGATGCCTAGCATGTCAACAAGTAAAGGCGCTACACCAACGGCCCTATGGGAGATTGCAACCCCTCGAGATTCCAGAATGGAAGTGGGAACATATTGCAATGGACTTTGTGACAGGACTGCCAAAATCCCAGCGAGGAAACACTGTGATTTGGGTGATTATAGATCGCCTCACCAAATCTGCTCATTTTATACCGGTTCGTGCTACATATGGATCCAGCCAGTTGGCAAAGATATATGTGCGGGAGATTATACGCTTGCATGGAGTACCAATGACAATTACATCCGATCGCGACACTAAATTCACTTCTAGATTTTGGACGAGCCTGCAGCGCGAGTTGGGGACTAAGTTGAATTTTAGTACTGCCTTCCACCCACAAACCGATGGGCAGTCAGAGAGAACGATACAGACCTTAGAAGATATGTTGCGAGCCGTGGTGCTAGATCGAGGTTGGGGTTGGGAAGAAGTGTTGCCATTGGTTGAGTTCGCGTACAATAATAGTTACCAGGCGACTATCAGAATGGCTCCATATGAGGCATTGTATGGAAAGAAGTGTAGATCGCCACTTTATTGGGATGAAGTGGGTGAGAGAAGAATTCTCGGACCGGACTCTGTAGAAGAGATGATAGAGATTGTCCGACAAATCCGTGGGAGGATCAAGGAAGCACAGGACCGACAGAAATCATATGCTGATGTTCGGAGGACCGATTTACAATTTGAAGTCGGAGAAAAGGTCTTTCTGAAAGTTTCCCCTTCTAAAGGAATAATTCGTTTTGGAGTGAAAGGAAAGCTGAGACCCCGATTTATCGGTCCGTACGAGATTTTGGATAGAGTCGGCGCGGTAGCATACAGATTAGCCCTACCACCAAGCTTTGGGAATGTGCACAACGTCTTCCATGTGTAACAATTGAGGAAGTACGTGTTTGACCCCGCACACATAGTTCACAAAGAAGAGATGATGGTCCTAAATCCCGATCTAAGTTATGAGGAGAAGCCCGAGGCCATTTTGGATCGAAGGGTGCAAGAATTGAGGAATAAGTCAATTGTTTCGGTGAAGGTACGGTGGAGGAATCATGGAGTCGAAGAAGCAACATGGGAATTAGAAGATAAGATGAGAGAGAAGTTTCCAGAGCTGTTTGAGTGATCTAGGCAAATTTTGAGACGAAATTTTTTTTTAAGGTGGGAGGAATGTAATATCCGAAGAAAAAAAAAAATGAAGTTTAGTCTTTAATTAAAGGATGTTTTCTTTTTGTGAATATCTTGTTGTGGATATGATTTTATTTACCTAAGCAACATGTAATTGAAATAATTAATTAAGCTATGAATTAAAATCCTATTTAACAAATTAAACCTCTCTCTCCCTATTTTCGAAACCCCTCCCCCACACCCCACTATTTTCTCAACCTCCCCACTCCCACATAACCGATACATTATTCCCTTTCCAATCACAATCATCGGTTTCTCTCATCTCCCTCTCACTTTTGTTCTCAACACCGGTAAGGTCTCTCTCTCTCTTTCTCCCTCTCGGTTCTCACCTTTCCCCCACTCACTCCCTTTCATTGATTTCTTGAATTCATCAAGGTATCACACTCTCGCGTACCGATTTGGAGTCGGAGTAGGGAAGGCTTTCGAACTACATTTGAACTCTTCGAGAAGGTAGTCCAAAACCCTATTTCCATACCCGAACCACATGCATTTAGGACGTTTTGAATGTTTTAGATGCTGAATAGGTTTTGTGATCATGTGTTTGTGTGGGGTATGTTTTCGGTGGTGACTGACAGTGGGTTCCGACCCCTTTTTGACTGAGCAAACGATCTCTTTTTAGTACGAAATTTTAACTGTATAAACCTTGGTGTGTCTTCTGTGTGGTGTTAAAATTTCAGCTTCATTGGAGGTCGGGTGATTTTATAATGATTTTTGTAAGTAAACTGCTCAGTTCTGCGGGATGTACGTTTCTGGGTGAGGTACTTTTGTGCAATGGGTGTGAATCTGGGTGTTTTGATATTGTGATGTATGTGGGTCTGTTTGGCCAAGGGATGGCTCGGAGGAATCAGCGTTTGGTTCGAGTGGTTTGTGTGTGTTGGCCGAGAGTTTTAGGGTTTGGCCTAGGGTGGTGTTGTGGAGAGTTTTGGAGGGTTGATCTCATGTTTTCGGGTGTGTTTTGGGATGTAGAATGTGTGTTGTGAATGTCGTATAAGGTTTGAGAATCGTTGGTTGGGGGAAAGTAGGTGTGTGCACGTGACCGAGCCAGGTGCCGAGTCAGTGCCGAGACAGGTGCCGAGCCAGGTGCCGAGTCAGTGCCGAGACATGTGCCGAGCCAGGTGCCGAGACAGGCGGCCGAGGTACCGAGCCAGACGCCGAGACATGTGCCGAGCCAGGAGCCGAGACATGTGCTCGGCCAGGTGCCGAGACAGGCGGCCGAGGGACCGAGCCAGACGGCCGAGACATCCGGACGAGGTGCCGAGCCAGGACCGAGCCAGGCGGCCGAGACAGCCGGCCGAGGTACCGAGCCAGGCGGCCGAGACAGTCGGCCGAGACACCGAGCCAGGCCGAGACGCCGAGACAGCAACCGAGCCAGGCTCGGCCAGGTGCCGAGACAGGCGGCCGAGGTACCGAGCCAGGCCGAGACGCCGAGCCTTTTTCTGACCCTTTTCCGAGCCAAGTGAGCCGTTTGTGCAGTAAGGGTATGCCGGGGGTGTGAGAGTTGTGTGTGTGTCGTGTGCGAGTCGTGTGCGTGTCTTGGGTACGTGGTATGCGTGTCGGGTGTGTGCATGGTGTGTCTCAGACGTGTGTTTCTGTGTGCTTGACTTTTAGGATGTTGTTAAGTGTGTGTATGTGTAATGTGCTAGATATTGAAGTCATCCACGTAGAAAACATGCATTGTTGACTAAGTCTCGTCTTCCCTGAGTCTAATCATGTTTCGCACTTATCTTTCAAAAAGGGTGAACTTTTGCGAGGCAATTGTGGTTGAAGAAGGAAACTGTTTAAAAGCTAAGCAATTGAGGTGGGCTTTTCTACCCTACTATTTTGTGGGTTATCTTTAATACGGACGCTGTTCCGGAAATGTTTATGGAGGTGAACTGTTTGTCTTGCCAACTGTTTTGTTTTGAAACCTATCTGAAGTGGTTTACCACATATGTTTAATCGAATTCGGGTCTGTTGGGCTGCGAACCCTCAGGTTAGTGTACACGAGATCGGGAGCCATCTGAGAGCAAGTTGGCCGGTCTAGTTGACCTGGGGTGTGGCCACGCCCCTTGTCACCCGTTGGATCAGATAGTGTATGATGGTGGGAATAAGGGTGGCAATGTCTGAAAATGACTGCGCAGTCGAATTTATGAAATATGTTTTAGTGTACTTGGGTTATTTTCTTTACACTTAAAACCCCAAGGTTACACTGATATGGCATGACAAACTATGATTTTGGCGTGTGTCCCCTGAGTGCAATAAGTACTCAGCCCTGTATGTTGTTTTCTTAATGTGCAGGTTGAGCGACGATGGGGGATGTCGGATGTTGAGCAATTAAAGTCAAAATTGTGTTTTTACTTTGCCTTTTGGATGGTGTCGTGTCGTCATACCCGGCATTATCTATCTCTTGGTCTTTTCCGCTACTTTGTAATCCGATACAATGTTTTTATTTAAACTCTGATTACTTTAACTTTAGTAATGTCGTCACAGTACAATGTTTGAAGTGAGCTTTCTTTTATTAAATGTTTTCGGGTCAAGTATTCTTGTTCTCCCCCTTTCTTCCCCGCTTCTTTATTCCTCCCCTAGTCGCGGTCCACCGTACTTCCTATCCTTAGGAAAAGCGGGCGTGACAAGCTTGTCAATCCAGCTCTTCAGTAGATTGTCATTATACTCCGTGGGAGTACTCTTAATTTCCTCTTGCAATGGAGTCACTGATGTATCATCATACTCCCTTTTTTGCATTTAGAAGCTTTTCCAGGATAATCTTGGCCTTACTCAGCCTAAGCTTGTAGAAACTCCCCCGCTTGATGAGTTCACCAAGTCTTTGCTCCTTGCATCCATTCCATCATAAAACTTCGAGTATACCTCTACTTTCATCAGGTAGCTTCTCTGATTTCCCTTCGAAGTGCATTTGTTTTTACTGCTGGGATGAATTGGTTTTGGAACTCCATTTTGAAATCTGCCCATATCTTGATGATATTGGGTTCCAATCCTCTAAACCAAGCATCCGCTTCGCCTTTCAGAGAAAGGAAAATGACTCTTAGCTTGAAATCCTCATCACTTGACCCCTTTGGCCTTTTCTGCACTCTGCAAATTTAGTCGAACTCACGAAGGAATTCAATTGGGCTATCTTCACTGACTCCCAAAAAGGTAGGTAAGATGGCAAGCACTTCTGGGTTCACATACACAGCTTCCTGCCCTGGAGTGATGGATATGGCAGATGTCGGCTCATTCACCAAGTGGGCATAGAGTGAACTATCTCTAGGTCTTCTTCCTGGCCACAAACCATGGTGGTTTCCTCTTGGGTTTCCTCCTTGCCTGGGGTGGCTATTGACTCAAACAGACTCACAAAGGTGATGTCCTCACTTTCTTCACAGTTGGCTTCCGAGTCGACTTGTGGAGGTGGAAGTGATTCATCTTGAACAGTCTATGGCCCCACTCCTTTTTCTTCTTTTGTTTCCCTCCTGGACTTGGTACCTTCGAACTGTGGTAAACAGAAAACAAAAAAAAGATTATTTACAAAATTTAAACTAAAATTCTTAAGTAAAACAAGAGACGCTTTGCCCGTCTATGTGTTCTCTTGCTCCAGTAGTCCCTTTGGTTCACACCAGCAGGGAAAACGCTTGATCCACATAGATAAGAACATTGATTCTTCACTGTTGTTGGCTTGAGCTGTCTCTCAACTGAAAACAAAATAAAGAAACAAATAAAATATCAACAATATTTACACCCAAGATGTCTCACAACAAATGTTGTATAAACGCCATCATCCCCGGCAACGGCGCCATTTGAAATTCGCTTCTTTTGCGTGCTCTTGTCTTATTGTTGTGGCTTGCTCAAGTTGGATTGTCAAACTGATCCGGCTGGCCAATTTGTAGCCTTTTACCTGTGAAAAACAGGTGAGTGGATTCAGTGGAGATTCAGACTGATCTACTTAACGTAATCCTACTTGAGTGAGATGAATGGAAGAGCTCAAAAGATGTGTTTTCAAAACCTTAACCCACAATACTATTAATTAGTATAGGGAAGTAAGGATCGATCCCACATAGATGAGGCGTTTGACATTTGTTTGCGAGATATAAGATTGGGTATGACTGCTGCCACGCTTTCTACGGGGTGGGTTAAGTTAACTACTTGACTTAAGAAAAATTAAACTACTAAACTGATCAACTCATGAAAACTAAACTAAGCTACTTGATCAACTTAACTAAATTTTTCACAAGTGGACAAACAGAATAAACGGGGACTATCAGTTAAGAACAAATCAACATGGGAAACATAGTTAAGAACAAATCTGAAAAGCTATGGAAGATGAAACTTCATAACACCTCATAAAATTCGACATGAAACAAGACATTTGAGCTAAGATGTGCAACATAAAATGGAAACTGAAAACATATCAGAATATCATGCATGGAAATCAGAACACATCAACTGAAAATGAAACATAACTTCAAATTTATAAAATTGAAACGTCGGGATATCGATAGCACTGAAAATAAGTTGAAAATAAACTACGAAAGCAGTAAATTGTTTCATCACCCCTTCTCGGAGTGGAATAGGTAGAACAGAAAGATTATAAAATGCAGAAACCAACACCAAACTACCAACTAAACTAAACTAAAGCAAGACCAATGTGTGTGTGGTGAAAACAGGAAGATGAAGCGTTGGGAACTCCCAATTCAAGCTCTAGAAGAGAGCTAAATAGTAATGAGTGTCACTGTTCGGAGCTGTCTCCTTCCTCCTTCTCTATGTCCATTTATAGGAAGGCGTGAGGTCTGGATCCCTAGGGCATTTGATCTCTGAAAAGTTTGTTCTGCCCTTTTCTCTTGGGGATTTTTCTTGTACAACACATCAGTCTTCGAATTGGTGTTCCCGCTGCATGTAATTTGTTCCAACTTGATCCGTTCGCGCAACAATCTAGTTCCTTCTCTTGATCCACTCATCCGCCCAGTTGATCAACTAAGTTCTCTAAAAATGGCGGATTTCACACACACTTGGCTCAAAATTGGTTGTTAGTTAACAAAATTTGATGTAGTATTAACATAAAACACATGCATGAAACGAGCCTCATCACCTACCAAGTCCGATAAAGTCCATCCTATAGCCTTCTGATTTTTTCTCAACACTTCCAACAATTCCTCTTCTTGTTTCTCGGTTAACCGATTGTTAATGATTACTGGAAATGTCTCTTCGTCTCCCAAATAAGCGTACTTCAATCCTGGGGGATAGTGTCTTCAACTCCCTCTTAGGTGTGATTGCCTCTTGAGGTAGTGGGTTATTTTCCATGTTCTTCGCTAGAGGTCCTCCAAAATCAGGTAATTTCTCCAGACTGCTTAGTTGGGCGAAGTCACTTGATCCAGTAGAACCTAGCTTCTGACAAAACCCCATTATTTCCTCATTTATCTCTTCATCGATCAAATCTTGTGTTATCAGTATCTCACACCATGTAGTGACCTCTTCTTCAATCGAGTTATTCAGTTCAGCAGCTGCAAGTTGCTCCTGCAAAAGTTCAGTCTCAAAACATTCATAGACCAATGGGTAAATTACATCAATATTTTCAGTATCCAATGGTTTCTTCATAGCTTCATCATTATTGAAAGTGAACTTCTCTCCATGGTAGTTTAGGCAAATCGTACCATCACTTACATCAATGATGGTTTTGGCCTTCCGCAGGAATGACCTCCCCTATAATACCCCACTCGACTCACCAACCTCAGACTCGTTCATACGAATCACATGAAAGTATGCAGGATAGAGGAAGTCATGTACCCTTACTATTACATTCTCCAATACTCCTTCTGGACTGATACATGATCTATCTGCAAGTTGGATGACCACCTTCGTATCCACTAATCTGACTCCAGTCAATCTTTTGTAAACTGAAAAAGGCAGCACATTAATAGAAGGCGACCGCCATATCTGTAGCGGTCCGTTTCGAAAAACTGGTGCATAGATTGAAGATACGCCCAACGACGTCGGGCAATGCGTGGCGACCGCCACCTAAGAGTCAGAAGCTTCGGATCAATGCATGGCGACCGCTGGCCAAGCGGCCCACCACAAAAGAGCAGCGAGCAGATTGGCCATAATTTTCTCTCCAAGATTTTTCATATTTTGCAACCATTTTCCTTATATGAGAAGGGGCGATTTTTACCCCATAAATACCCCCTCAAACTTCATCATTAGGGATCCTCTTTTTGCAACATATTTTCTTGAGATTAAAAGTTAGAGTACTTCATTGTGCAAGGAGTTGAAGAAGGATTCAAGAGCATCAAAGCTAAAAGGATTCAACCTTTGGGTTTTATTTGCTTTAGTTTTATGTTCCAATTGTTTTCCCTTCAATCTATGTTTTTAGATTATTCTATCATGTGTAACTAAATTCATATGATTTTAGGGATGTGTTAGTAACGACTTTGGTTATACAATTCATTTTCTATTTAATATTCGTTTTGTTCTTACTTTGTTTATTGCTTAAGTTGTTGGATAATGCTTCACGTTTGAGTGACAAATTCTATGATGAATTAATATAACTTGCAACATAATCATGAGAGAAGGTTGGTGAGTTAGATCCACTTAATAGACACTACAATTAGCTTTCTTTAAAATGGCACTGTTAAATGAGATTGGGGAATTTTCAAGGGTCTTAGGAGCTTTTAGGAGTTACGTATTTAGGATTGACAATCCTAATGTTTGTAACCAACGTTTGCATCGCATGAGCATAAACTAGGTGACTCATTCTATCAAAGTAATAACTGTGTGACTCATTCTATCAAAGTAATAACTGTGATAGGGTATTGTAGTTGGAATTTGTATAACCATAACTATGAACGCACATCCCTGGAATCCCCTTATCTCTATACTTTTATCTCTGTGATTTATTTGCAATTAGTTGTTTATTTGCTTTCAAATTGTTCTTTGTTTTAAAAAAACTCTTTAAATCTTTTGGTTTCTCAAATAGTAATTGAGTTTTAGTAGAGGGTAGCCAGTCTGTGATTGTTTTCCCCGTGATCGATATCTGGTTCTGACCTTTAGCTATACTATTCATACTCTATATACTTGCAGGTATCTATAGTGCTAATAAAAAGTGCATCAAGTTTTTGGCGCCGTTGCCGGGGACTACATTCACTTTGTGATTGATATTTTCAAACGGACAATTTTACTACTTGGAATTTTATTGCTTTCATTTTCATTTTTATTATATTTTTTTATTTATTTTCATTTTGTTTTAATGGATTTCTTCGCAAGCATGGAGAGTCCATATGGTTACAATGATGAGTAGCAAGGAGGGTATTACGCAGAGTGTTATAGTCCCGACTAAAGGGGATCATATTACGACCCAGACTGCTTTGATTATTCATACGATGCACATGATTATTATACTAATGAAAATTCTGAAATATGTGCAGGAATGGAGGAGAAACCCCGCTCTAAATGGGAGGAACTGTTAGACATCTGTATCATCGAGGTTCAGGAACATAGGAAGGTGACAAATCAGAGGTTGATCAATTTGGAAAGAAACACCAGCCTATTAGAGCAAGGATTGGCAAGCCTTGCCGCACAAGTAAGAGAGTTGGAATTCAATATGGGGGTTCTGGCCACTGCCATAGAAAGCAAGCATATTCCAGAGACGCTTCCTAGCTTGCCGGAGATCAATCCAGAGGGAAAGTGTCACACCGTGCAGCTTCGTAGCGGAACCACATACCAGCCTCCACAAGCATCAAATTTAAGCAGGGGAAGGAAAGAAGGAGGCCCGCTGCTGATCTCACACTAGCCGTTGATCAAACCCAGCGGCCGGCTTCACACTTTCACAGCGGTCCGCTGGAAGCTGCCCAGCCAGCCGAGCCCGATTCGGGCACAGATGCAGAGCCGTTGCCAGTGACCGCTGCACCTCTTTGCAGCGGTCCACCACCGGAGCGTCAGTCCCCAGATCGTCAGTTATCCAGCACTGCCACTATTCTGTGCCCTCAATGGTTGAAGGTATAACGGCCAGTATGTTGTTCAAATATGTTGTCTTTTTTAGGCTCAAATATGCACATTTCTCACAAAACACGTCAAAATACCAAAATAGATTGAATTATGCAAAATATGGACATGAATTGTGATTTTGACATTAAAAACGGACCAAATAAAAGCCTTAAATAGTGCAAAATCCGAGCGTATCAGGCATGACGGCCAATATGTTGTTCTTCACCTCTATATTCGCTAGCCCTTGGGTCACTACTATGGCCTGAGCTGGCTCACCAGGTAAATGAGCGTTGAGAAAACCGATCTCGGGATCATCATCCACTAGTGCAACCATTCTGACTGGTCCTTCTTCTATAACAGTCTCCTCCTTCTGTTCAGCAAAAGGGTTCAGATCTTCCTCTCCTTTTAAGCTTGTATTTGATGGTCCGCATGTATTCAACCCAGATCTGGTGGTGACACGATTCGCTACTTCTCTGATTAGACTTTGTATCCCTCCAGTTAGTTGCGTTGTTCCAGCGTCCAAAATTCGGGCCTCGGTACATAAACTAAAAATGAAAATAAAAGAAATGAAAATACGTACAACAAGTATCTCTAACACATGCACATATAATGCCATCCATCCCCGGCAACGGCGCCATTTGAAGAGTCATCTTTTTCGACTAAGCACTCAAAGTTCACAATTGCAAATCAAATGAAACACATAGAGTTCACGCACTTGATCAGGCTAGACAGTCAATGGATCAAGCTGGCTACTATCTGGTCGTTGGTATGCAAACGGAGAGACTTAGGACCTTCAAGACCTTAACCCACAATACTATAGACTAGTAAAGGGAAGTAAGGGTCAAATCCCTCAGGGACAGAGGCGAGTTGAGTTGGGTTTGAGACATTGGGAGGTTTTTTGCTACGGCCACGCTTTCCAGTGGGTTAAGAATTGTACTGAATACGAACTTGATCAACTCACTAACTAAGTGGTTCGACCAAACTAGGCTGACTCGAAACTGAGAAACATACTGACTTGATCAACTAAACTAAAGATGGAAAGGTAAAAATTACTAGGGACGCACTAATAAAAAGCTGTGAATAAAGAAAAGGTGACAGAGACTGCTACTCTAACAACCTACGGTCTTCTTCTTCACTAAGCTACTAATGTAAAATACCTACGGCAAATGAAAACAGAGCGGATAACATGAAAATAGAAATCATACGGATCAAACACAGTTCCATGTAAATCGGACGGGAAAGAAACAGATCTAAAGTATCTACTCTAATTTCATGCAAGTTGACGAACTAAAACGTAAATCTAGCCATGAGAAAGCAAAATCAGAACTACAAGCAACATCGGCACGGAATCTAACTCAGAGATCAACAAATCTACACTAACATGCATCGCAAACTCCATCTAAACTCAGATCTAAGCTTGAACAACTAAATTATGCAGATCTAACTTTAAATTAGAACTAAGACTAAATGAAAGCAATTAAAAAAGAAGACATCGGATCTAAAACAACTTGCACTAAAAACTCCATTTATAAACCATCTTCGATAATCAAAACAAAACAGAATTCCCAACTTAGATTCGATGATCGATCAACAACGGAGAGTAACTGAAGTTGTAAGGAAAAGCTGGACTAAAAAACAGAGTAGAAATTATTTTGACCCCTCGAAGTGTAAGGAAAAACACAAACTACGAAAATTTCTTGATAGATCCACGTCCATCCTTCCTGGATGAGGAAGAAGAGATGAAAGTAGAGGTAGGATGACGATTGTGGTGGCTCCTAGCTTCCTTGCTCCATGATACAAATGTAAAGTGTGAAATTGAGGTGACTGAAGATTATGATGGCCGAATTCTTCCAAAATAGAACTCTCCTTTGTGTGCACTCTCTCCACTATTTATAGGACAGCATTGGGCCTAAATCCCTAGGGTAATCTAATCATGTCTTGACATTAATGCCCTCGAGATGACATCTTTTCTTCTCTCTCCTATGCCTCATCGTTTCTCATGGTAAACTCTACTTGATCAACTTGCTGGCCCGGCAGGCTTCATTGCTTGCTTCTTTTGGCCACTTTTTGCTTGCAACTGATTAACTTGTCTATGGTTTTGGCCACTTTTTGCTTCTTTTCTAAGTTGATCAAGTTGTTCTTGCATTCTGCCGCTTCGGCGCTTTTTAGCCCCTGTAAACTCAAATTCACCATTTTTTCGCAACTTATCACCCCTGTTAGTGTAATAAACCCCTATAAAACCATGCCTGTAACGAGCCCTATCATTGTCCACTGACCTTTCTGAGGGCATATCACCACCATGATTGCCCGCTTTTTCTTATGATTCTTGTAAGTTCCCTGAACTTTCTTCTTTTCCTTGGGGCGTAATCTAGGGTCAGAAGGAATTCCGACCTTAAGTGGTTCAGGCCACGGCTTCGGCCGCTCACAGTAGATTAGTCTCGCAACTCCTCTCTTAGGCATTTCATCTTTCAGCTTTGGTCCTTCTCCTTTGTAGCACCCATCCGGTTTGTCTATCACTGGAGGTGGTCTCACTACCGGTGGTGCATTCTCTCCTTCCACTCCAAATACAAATCTCTCACCTTTCCCGTTGAGTACGTGCATTATTCTTGCTTGGAGGTAGAATAATGTAGCGCCGAGTCTCACACAACGCTTGATGACCTCTTCTTCCTTTTCTTGAGGTTCATCATTCGTCCCCTCTGGAGTTTCCCCTGATATTTCGTCATTAAGAGGCATGGCGAACGACTCTTCTTCAGCTTGGGACTCCTCATCTGCTAGTTCTGCTTCAGCAGTTCTCACCTCTTCCTGCTTTCTGGTGGCATCTTCAACTCATGTTCAGTGCTAGATGGTTCCCTTTCCTCAGATCCGCGTACACCTTCTTCATCTATCATCTGCTCATCCGCTTGAGATCTTGCTATGTCCTCATGTATCCCTTTTATGATGTCAGCTAGTAGGGATGTTTGCTTGATCATTTCGTCCATGCTGGCTTTATTCTTATCGTGAGCAATCTACATTTCCAATGCCAGTTCATCATTCAATTTCAAGTGACTCTTCATACTCTGCTGAGATATTATCAATACTTCAATCTTTTCCTCTATAGAGTTTGCATCCCAATTTACGTCCAAGGGTGGTTCAAAATCCTGCTGAGGATGAGACTGATATTGATTCTGACTGGGATAGAATTGGCTCTGGTAGGACTAGAGATTCTGAGCATGCCAGTCTTCCCTTGGCCATTCTGAGCGGTGAGTTTGCAAAGAAGGATAATGACTGAAGTAACTAAGTTGATGCACTGTTTGATATGGTCCATATTCTTGGAAATTGGGGTAGAACTGGTAATCTTGGTATCCCGCGTGATATGGAGGCATCTGGGTGGCATGAGGATGTAGTTCTGGCTGATGTGGAAAAGGTGAGTATTCTCCACTCCAGCTCCTTTGAGGTTGAGCTAAGCTACTCTCCCTCCCTCTGCAGGTTGGGTATTCATCTTGGTGTGCGTTCCATTGTCTCCTGGGATTCCAACTTCTGTTCGAACCCCAAATCTCCCCTGCACCTTGGCGATAGTCTGCTTGATCTGTCTGGGTGTGGGTTTTGATTGAAGGAGCTTGCGGATGACTTGTCTCGATCACTGATTGGAACGCTCTCTCAAGCTTGTCAACCCGACTCTTCAGCAGATTTTCATTTTCCATCATGGGAGTATTCATCACATTCCCTTGGGGCAGAGTGATTGATGTATCATCATAACCTCTTTTTGTGCATAGAATCCTTCCCATGACAATCTTGGCCTCACTCACCCGGAGTTTGGAGAAACTTCCCCCGCTTGACGAGTTCACCAGGTTTTTGTTTCTCGCATCTATCCCTTCGTAGAACCTTGAGTAGATCTCCACTTCCAACATATTATGGTTTGGGCATGCGTCTAGAAGACCTCTGTATCTGTGCCAATATTTACTCAAGCTCTCATCACACCCTTGGGTAGCTTCTTTGATTTCCTTCCGGAGTGCATTTGTCTTCGCCGCTGAAAAGAATTAGCTTAAAAACTCCCCCTTGAAATTTGACCATGTCTTGATGGTGTTAGGAGCTAATCCCCTAAACCAAATATATGTTTCACCTTTCACGGAGAGGGGGAAGGCTTTTAGCTTTAAATCCTATTCACTTGACACAACCGGCCTTTTCTGTACTCTGCAGATTTTGCTAAACTCATGCAAAAACTTAATTGGACTTTCAGTACTAGCTCCCAAAAACACAGGTAAGACGGCTAATAAATCTTGTTTTACATATACTGCTTCTTGCCCCCAGGTGGTGGAGATGGTAGGTGTTGGTTCGTTCTCCAAGTGGACATAGAATGATCATATCTCTGGATCATCTTCCTGATCACAAACCATAGTTGTTTCTTCCTCGTTCGGGGTGGCTATTAAGTCAGACGGACTCGCGAAGGTGATGTCCTGACTTCCTTTACTGCTAGCATCCGAGTTAGTTGGCGGAATGGGAGGTGGTTTGGTTTGGTCAGTGTTTGGTTCCACTTCTTCCTCTGTTTGCCTCCTGAACTCGGTGCTTTCCAACTGGGGAAAACAAAAGACAACGAAAAGTTTATTTACATGATTTACACTGATCTTTTTAAACAAAACCTGAGACGCTCCGCCCATCTATGTGCTACTCTTCCCTTGTTGCCCCCCTTGGTTCACACCAGCGAGTTAGCTTCCTCTGGACCAATCGGCCATTGTTCATCATAGATAGGATGGTTTGTGCGCACTTTTGGTGACCTGAGCTGTCTCTGTTCCAACTGAAAACCAAAAAGGAAAAGAAGAAAACTTATCAAAGATATTTACACCAAAGTGTCTTGCAACAAATGTATAAAGAACGCCATCCTCCCTGGAAATGGCGTCATTTGAAAGCTCTTTACGTGTGCTGCGTTGTTGGTGTGATTGCGTATCTCTCATAGTTGTTTTCTGAGTTCTCCTGTCGTTAATGCTTGCGAACAGACCCAATGAAAACTCAAACTGATCAACTTGACTAAATCCAACTCACTTGTGTTAAATGCGCAAGTGGAAGAACTCAAGGCTTTCAAAACCTTAACCCACAATACTATTAACTAGTAAAGAGAAGTAAGGATCGATCCCACAGAGACGATGTGTTCTACATTTGTTGAGGACAAAATGGGTTTGGCTGCTGCCACGCTTCACATGGTGGGTTAAGTTAAACTACTTGATTGAACGAATCGGGAGACTAAACTAACCAAATTGATCCACTTGCTAAATAAAATTAAACTCTACTTGATCAACTCATATTGTAATTTCCGGAAATGGCCAAACGAAGTAAAAGCGAACGGTGTCAGTCTCCTGCAAAACGTACGATAAAGTAAACCTTTTCTAACAACTTCATCCTCCTCACAGAATCAAAAGGTAACAGAGTAAAATCAGATCTCGAACATTTCCTTCCTAACGAACAACTTGCGACCAAACAAACTTAACATAATAAACCTGTAATTTTAAAATCTGCCCAAAGAAAGCGATTGCATCTACGTAAATAACTAACTTAGCCATAATCATGCAGAAATTACAAATCGACTATCTGATCTATAACTTCCGAAGCTAAATCAGACATGAACACACCTTCAATCAACGTAAACATACTTAGATCTACTCTACGATGCTACAGACGACCAGATCTTAACAACCACGAACACTCCATCCAAGATTTCTTCGCAACCAAGCAAAATTTGTAAGTTAGCAGCTCAGATTCAACAGATTAAATATTGGCAAAATTACTTAGCTAAGAAATGCTCACAAATCAGGAACCACAAGTAAATCAGAGAACTCATGCATGAGAAACAGAACAATCCAAGGTAAGATGAAATCATATAATCAAATTCACTTCGCAAAAACATTCAGATTTGATAAAAGTAAAGAAACGCAAAACCAAACGTAGCAGAATTCAAAAATAACATATTGTATCTTTGTCCCTTCTTGAGACGGAATTGCAGAAATGAAAGTAACTAGAGTAACAACTAACACCCAACACCACAAAAACTAAAACTAAACTAGAAACCAAGTGTGTGCGACAGAAATCAAGAACGTGAAGTGTGGTGAGATCCCATTTCAGCCCTAGAACAGAGCTGAATTTCTAAATGTGCCTCTGTATTCGTCCATCTCCATATATCCTCTCCCCTACTCGCACTTACCTTGCTATTTATAGAGAGGCGTAGGGCTCTGATCCCTAGGGTACCATCCTCTCGAAAAGTTGTTCCTGCCCTTGGATTTTGGGGTTTTTGGATTATGCTCAATCTTCTATGCGGGGACTCCTGCTGGCTCCATTTAATTCTAACTTGGTCTGTTGTCCGCCCAACTGATCTGTTCACTCTCTGAATACGGTGGAGTTCACACAAACCTGACCCACATTTGCACGTTAGATTACAGAATTGGGTGTAGTTTTATCACAGAACGCATGCATGAAACGAGCCTTATCAGCGCCAATGACGCGAGACAATAGAGAGATTAGCTATATCATCTATGAAACTCATGATATAAAGGGAAACATCTATCTTATCTAAGTCCAAATAACTATATGGTTTTTTGTGAAACTTGTGATATAAAGGGAAACATCTATCTCATCAGCGTCAAAACTTTTACTTTAAAATTGAAAGTAAGATTGGAAATTTTTTAGGAAAAGGGCGAGATTTTGAAGAAAACTTTTATGTCAAAATTTTATGAACATAAATGTTAAGTGCGAAAGTGTCTTGCTATGGGATGTGAAAATGTTGTGTGTTTATCTTGAGGTATGAATGACGTTAATTGTGGTAGATGTTGATCTAGGAGATGATGAAATGAGTTGTGAACTTAGAGTACCTAAAATATAAGTCTAGTTGACCGCGCGAATCGTAGTTTTAAGTTGAAATAATCTATCACTTTCCCGAGTGACGAAAACGAACGAGAATCTGAAAGTTGGGGTGAACCCTTAATTTGTCAAGGCACGACGAAGCAAGGAGATCGAGAGTGCGAATGGAGGTCGGTGGACCATGAAACTTTTCTTGGAATTGCGTGAAACATTGGAGCAAGCTAGGTGCGAACTATTCGAAGGACGTAAGAAAATTTCGGGATGAAATTTTTTTTAAGATGGGTAGATTGTAACACCTCAATTTTTTTTCTCGTAGTGACATCGTTTGAGCATCTAGAAAAAAAAATTCGGCTTTGTTTTGTTCGTCGACAGAAGAAATATAATTTTGGGCCTATAACAATTATTCTTATAATTTTGGGCCTATAACAATTATTCTTTTTCTACCCCCAATTTATTTAATTTTCAAGCCCAATTCATTTTTGGAGAATCCAATATGAGACCAACCGTAGATATGCTCAAATCTGCTCAAATCTTCCATTCAAATCTTTTCCCATGGAGATATATATATCCAATCTTTTCTCCTCTCCCTCACATTGATGGAATATATATATATATATATATATATATATATATATATATATAGGGAGATGATCAAAATAAAAATGCATTTAAATCCAGAAATGCATCTAATGGTCAATAATTAACCAAAAACACGGAAGGTCATAATTAAGCAATTTTAGGTCATATTATAATATTTGGGTTTAATGTCATGCTAAGATCATTTTAGGTCATGCTTTGTTAGCATGACCTAAAAATTAACTAACTATGACCTAAAAGTGTCATACGTATGATATTGTTCTGCGTTTCTGTATTTAAATCTAGTTTTGCATAGATATATATATATATATATATATATATATATATATATATATATATATATATATATATATATATATATTCCATCAATTCCACAATTTAAACCATTCTCTCAAAACAAAAAGGAACAAAACGTGAGGGAGAGGGGAAAGCGAGAAGCAGAGAGGGGAGATGAAGGTGACGGCGGCGTGTGAGCGACGGCGCTGCGAATCCTGCTTACGGACAGAGAAAAAGAGTGAGGCAGCGACGTATTAGGAAGAAAATTGGCGACGTTAGGAGCGTGATGGATCCCGTTCAACCGAACGCAGCGGCGGCGAGGCTGCTGAACGACATGCTGGGAAGGCGGCGCCGGCTCGGTGCTGGCAGCAGCGAACACGTATGCACGGCAGCACAATCTGCACCTAGCAGCAGCGGCGATGCGACGTCGACTGCACCTTGACAGCAGCGGCGAGCGGACTGCGCTGCCCACGACGGTGGTGGAGAAAGCATGACGACATTGTGCAATTGAAACAGAAAAGATGGAGAGTTCACGGTCGCGACGATGGCTGCACGGCTGACAACGGCTGTCTCGATCTGGAGCAGCGGCGGCTGGACTTCGGCAGCGACGGCGAGAAGGGGGCGGCGGCAATTGCTCCGAGAGCTCTGCTAATTTTAGAGAGATGAGGGTGGCGGAATTGAGAGAGTTAGAGAGAGAGAATCACTGGAGAGAAGGAGATGGGTTAGAGGCACGAGTTCTCTGATTTTGTGAAGTATTGGAGAAAGAAGTTTGAGATTGAAGAGAGGTAAAGTGGAGTGTGAGTTGCAACACAGAGAGAGAGTTGAAATTTGGGGATGGAGAAGATGTGTTGGGCTAGGAATTAAGGTGGTGAATTTGGACCAGATTAAATAAACAGTGGTAGGAGCTAGGATGGACTCAAGGAAAGATCTTTTTCGTGGACAAAATTGAAGTTTAAGCAAGGAATTTAAATTCAAAAAATTTAACGAACGAGATGGGCTTTCGAACTAAAGTTTTACTGTGGGCTTTTCTATCCTACATTATTGTGTAGGCTTACTTTTAAATTTACGCAATATTTTTTAAGTATGAGTTATGTGCTTAAATTCCAAATATGTTGTGTCATGCCGTATTTTGTTTTTGAGGATGTGCCTATCTGATCGCCTAGTGGGGAGTGAGTCACTACTAGAAGTTATGATTTTAATTGAATTCGGGTTTGTCAAGGGAGTGAGTCCCTATTCAAGCTAGTCTACACAGAGAGGATCGTGCGTTATCTTTCGAGTTGGCCGGTCCAGTGATCGAGAATGTGGCCACGTTCTCGTTTCACATATGAGGTTCAGATATGGTACGAGGAGAGAGAAAAAAAGGCTGCGCGGCCATACTTTTGAGCGAGAAAATGTTTTGGTGACTTGGCCTTTTATAAAACTCTGAGTTCACTTTTAAATGCTGACACAATATTTTATGAAAATTATTTTGGCATGTGTTCACTTGGTACATCAAGTACTCAGCCCTGCATTTCTTTTTAAAAATGTGATGGCTGAGCGTGATGCATGCGGTGGGTGTTGAGCAAGACCGTTGAAGAAATTTAAGTGTCTAGACTGTGTCATGTCTTCACACGTGGCATATTCCTTCTCTCAAATGCTTCCACTGAGTAGTTGTCATTCTTTTGAGTTCTTGTATCGCTGAGATAATATTCATTTTTTAGTTGTTGATTTGTTGAGATACTCTGATTTTATTCGAGTTATTCCCATTTGTTCCGAGCTATGGTCGAGTTGTGTTGTTTTCCCCCTTTCTTCACTGCTTCTTTAATCCTCCCATAGTCATGATCAACCGTGTTTTCTATCCTTAAAAAATGCGGGCGTGACATTAAGTCGGCAAAACAACCGACTTAGTTACCTATAATTGATGGGGTTTGGTGCCCCTTGCAAAGCGGAAGACTTGTGTAAAACAAATAATTCAAATAAGGATCTATTTGACCAATTATGCGATAAATCAATTCACCTGTTAAACGGATAACTGTATGCTAGAACGCAAATAATTCATGCTTAAAGAATATAAATCCTAAAACATGATTTCTACGGTTTAGGATTACCGATTTGATTCTCCAAAGAATCGCCGATTGCTCGCGCCTTCTACACGTGATAGTCTTCAATACTAGACCACGGATCTTCTGACTGATTTCTGAACTGTATCTTGATATCAGGGTGGGCTGATCGTATCAAAATACTAGGACTCGAATAAAGAAGACAGAAATTCCTCACGGGGGAGAGCTGGAGAATTTTCGAGCTCCTCTACTAATTAGAGAGGGGGACGAAAATTTCATAGAATAATAATTGTATTTTCTGTCTCATTTATTCTCCTATTTATATTAAGTTCTTATTGGGCCCAGTCAGAGATCTATGGAAGGTTTTGGATATGGCCTCACCCAATTCGCTTTTTACTAATTAAATTGAACCCACAATTTAATATAAGCTTATATTGAAATATTACGAGCAGCCACTACAGAAGTAATATTGCATTGCCCATCCAAATCTGAAATTACAAGTAATCCGGGTTTCCGTTATGTTTATTGTTTATTTCTCGTGCTTAAGATATAAATGTCCATTAATTAATTAATGTCTGCTAAGAACCTAATTAATCAACATTATATTTATTCCAAAAGTGGACTTAGCAAGAAACATTTATTTATTATTAATGGAATAATTAAATTCCAACTGGCCAGTTTCCGAATAATAAAAACCTTGTTCAAGCTCCTCTTGAGAACATTATCAAACGAGACTCACCTCGCGCACGATTCAACATAATAGCAATCCTAGCACCACTAGATATTAATCACCACTACCCAATATATCAGGATTATTGGGTTGCGAAAAACCCGCACCATTTGATAAGTCAAAGTAGTGCATAATCAAATATCGTATGCTCAATGCTAACATATGTAGATTAAGAAATAGTATTTTATCAAGACCTAGTCTTTCAGCAGATAGCATAAAGACAAGTCTTGCTGTTAGATCCATTCAGTGCTATATCACACCAACGTCATCTTATTTCAGAAAGGCTTAGAACTAATCGGACTGACATTGCAACCGTTCACGATAGGTAGTCTAAGCCTATCTGGGTCGTGAAATTCTTCTTTTTCTTTTGCAAAGCATTGCATAGAACCGACCGTGTTACCTTAGAGTGGACGACACCCACAACCAGTCTACTAAGCAAAAGACATAGACTTTGTTTGCTTCTTATACATTTAAATATTTATAAAACATCTTATAAATGCACAAGCAAACACAATGTAATAATATATTGATCCTATTCGTGCGATACTGCTCGAATAATACAGAATCGGGTTAAAAGTGGATTGTAGAGTTTTTCGTATACAAGCAAGATTCTAATCTCGCGAACTTGCTCGAAACATGCTTTCCAGTATACCAAACCTAACAATCTCCCACTTATACTCAAAACATGCTTTCGAGTATACCCACTTCCAAAACCTCTCACACTTATACACAAAGCAGATCTTGGAGCTAGATATATCGAACCACCATTCATTTCACATCATGTTTGAAACATGTTGCCACAAAGGCATTTTCTGTGAAAAATCTGCTTGGTTGTTCTCTGATCATATCTTTTCCACAATAATGTCTTATTGCGTACTTGACCCTTAATTAATTTCATCTCTCTATGTGATTGCTTAGCTTTATTATCTCGTGTGTCCTTTGAGTTAGCCTTCACTAGAGTAATCATAACCAAATGTAATACTCATAGGCATACTCAAACTTATTATTAAAGCTATTATTCGGGGAATTCAAGTATTGGCCGGTGTTTCTTGTGGTGCAGTCTTCGCCCAACTTCACTGCGGATGTTGAATCTGGCTGGCCGAAGCGGATGAAGATCAGCGCCTCCGGAGAGTACAGTAGCAGTGCTAGTTCCGCAGAACTCCCACCCGCCGAGGCAGAGTTCCCCACACCCACATCGTCGGCCCGCCACCGTCGCCCAGTTGGGCAAAAGTCCACGGCGCGGATGTCGAGGGGAAGCACCAGCGGATCCGCCGAGGCTCAATCGGCAGCACCCCCCCAAAATGATCCTCAGAACCCCTCATTCGCCCGCATCGCCGCACATGAAACCTTGTTACATGCGATGGTTGAATGGCGCCAAGCGACCGACCCCCATTACAAGCGGAAGCTTAAGCCCCTCCTCGATAGTATGCGCCGCGATTTGGGGTTCGACGGGATGTCGGACGATGACGGCGAGGGGGGCGGCGACGCCGGCGGCAAGAGGACGGGCGACGAGGAATCCGAGGAGTGAGAAGCCGGTTTTTATTTTTATAATAATGTACTTTTTTTATAGTAATTATGTATTTTTTTTAATTAAGTATGGCTTTTTTTTAAATAAAGTGGTTGCATTTTCTCCGTATTCGCGTCGAAATTTTAATTTCGTAAATTATTTAATTCCGGAAATTGTCTAATTTGTGAATTTGTAAATTTTTTTAAATGTGGGAATTCCGTCGACAATTCCGTAGGGAATTCCGCTACTGTGCAGTGGGAATTTCGTATGACGTGGCAGGGCAGTGGGAAGTCCGTATGACATGGCGGGAGGTATTTTTGGAAATTTTGTAGGAAATTCTGCCGGGAATTCGCTCCACTACTGATGCTCTCAAAGTATTGTGTTGGTGTTGTGTATTTGGTGTTTTATACACCCTCGTCGTGTATAGGGGCTGCGCCGCTGCGACGGTATAGTCCTGACTAAAGGCGAAAATTGGAAGGCAAAGTAAAACCGAGAAAAAGAGGAAAGCATAGAAAGAGGTGGGATAGTGATTTTGAATTTGAAGGCGGAAAAGGCATATCAACCCCCTTTAAATAAAGAAAAAATGTGATAAAAACACATATCACATCTCTAAAAAATACGATCCGCAGATCACATAGCTAAACCACGTAGAATCGCAGATCACACGGCTAAAAACGCAAATCTAAGATCGCACAACTAAAAACGAAGATCTGAGTACCAGCCAATAGAAATGAAGAGAAACACAGATTCGCAGATCGCAAAGCTAAAAACAGAGATCAGCAGATCACACGGCTAAAAACGCAGATCCAAGATCGTACGACTGAAAATGAAGATCCACATATTGCCTAAAACACACAGATCTAGCAAACAACAACGCAACACGTCACCTCCTAATCACCAATAGTAATAAGAGCATCCACAATGGGGCGCCCTATAGTCCGCCCTATAGGCCCCCTATGCTATGCCACATCATCATTTTATCCTCCTACCCTTCCACCTGCAGTGAGACGCCCTAAAGTCCGCCCTATAGGTTTCACTACTATTTTGTTAATTAATTTTTTATGTCTTCAAATATGTCATACAAAATTATCAAAAAATACTACGATTAAAGGAAAATCCTACATTACTAATTAAAAAAAATTACAAGAGTTAGAAATAAAAACACTACTATTAAAGGCAAACACTACATTACTAATTATTCATTCTCACCTTGCGGCGCAGATCATCGATCATCCACTTGAGGTATTCGGCTTTGCCCGGGTCCTCGCACTGCATGAGGGCGTGGTGCGTGTCCAACAACGTCCTCCGGTTGGCGGCCGCCACCAACTCCACGTAGGCATGTCCCGCAGCCGAAGATCAAACGTACTCCAAAACGTTTCATGTCTTTAGATTCTAAACGGAACTCAAAATAGTGTCAAGATCAAACAATAAGTAAAACAGGTTTCACCGGAAGCATCCAAGAGAAGAGTGAAGTTATGTGTGAAGACACAACGACACTCACAGATCAAAGATAAACAATTCATTCTTCAATTAACTTGCTCAACACCACCATACTCTCGTCGCCGCTCAACATGCACATAGGGAAAACACATGCATGGCTGAGTACTATAAAAATATTCAGTAAGCTCATGCCGAAAACATTTTTAATAATAGTATTATTTAGCATGCTACACATAAGTAACCATCGGGGTTTAGCTTTAGAAAGGCCCGAGGCACTAAAAATCATTTCCCATTGCAAAAGTCGACTGATTAGTCATTTTCCCATAGACGTTAACCATATCTGCCAATACATGACTTGGAATGTGGCCACAAACCAAGTCACTAGATCGTTCAGCCCGTACACTAGCACACAGTCTACCATAGGTGTACACTAATCCAAGTAGGGTTTGCGGCCCTACGACGACCCGAATTCGATTTAAATAATAGTGGCAAAAGCCACATCAGATAGGCACGTTAAAATCAAAATACCGCATGATAAATATAGTTGCATTCTCATCGATAAGATATTTAGGACATGGTCCTTATTTAAAAGAAAGCCCACCTCGACGGCTTAGATCTCAAGTACTTTCTTCCCCTTGCTATCACGCTGAGTGCGCGAGTTATCATGTCACGACCGCCCATACAAGGGGTACCACAAACGCGGCGATCGTGACCGACATGCATGGATTTCAATTTAAAAAAAAAACTTAATTAATTTTGAAGAAAGGAAAACAACTTAGTTTAAAGATTTTAACGTTATTATTTTTTTGAAAGGACATAAGATAAAAGAATACTTTTTAAAAAAAAGGACAACGGAAAAGTTAGACTTAAGAAATACATCAATTAAAAGTTTAAGTAAAACACGCATTAAACTTAAATCTCAGAGAAAACCATTTTCAAAAGACAACGTAGATGCACGTTTAAAACCTAACACCACCATACATGTTCCAACACCAAAACGAAAAGCTTAAGATCTTAAGACATAAATTAAAACATAGCAGCGGATAAAAGGGTTCAAGGAGAGTCAAGGATCACGCCTATGTATGACGACACAACGTATCCTAAGTTCTCTAGCCAGCTCAACATCCACCGCAACATCCCGCTCAACCTGCAAAATTTTAAAAAGAAATTGCAGGGCTGAGTACTTGTTGTACTCAATGGGCTCACGCCGAAAATATTTATCAAGTTATGTCATCCATACCAGTGATCTCGAGTTTTATACGCAGTAAAGAAAAATATCACGAGAACACAAAAAGTTTCATAGACTGGTCAGTCAAATAATCTCCCCACTTTTCACATCAATCCAACAATCACAATCACAGTGCGACGAAAGTGTGGCCACACTATTCGCCCACGAGACCGGCCGACTTGCAAGGACGGCTCACGATCCCACCAGTGTACACAGCCCGATAGGGTCTACAGCCCTACTCGGACCCGAATTCGTTTCACAATACAGCCATATAGCCTAACGGAGTAAACTCATACGAACTAGGCATCAGGCACACAATCCCAAAAACAAAGCAGTTCATGGCATGACATAACAGTTAAACCACCCTTGTATCTCCACATAATATTTTTCAGAAAAGTAAAGAGGTTTGAAAAGAAAGCCCACCTCGTTCTCTTAGCAAAATCACAACCCAACTTAGCAACTCTCGATCCTCGAGTTCACGAAAACACAACACCCTTGTCAACGACAACACAAGTCAGCCTCACACAAAAACATACTACTATGCATGTCCTATCGCTTCACTCTCATTGTTCTCATCAATCCCAAAGCCCAACATACATCACAAGGGTATAAAACACACGTAACACATTTCAACTTATCGCAAGTGATTTCAACATTTAAACACGTTCCTTGCACATACATGCATCATATAGCACTTTTAAACTTGAAACTAAGTGTCATTTAATCAAGGCAGAAAACTGGCAGAATTGCGCGACCGTTTTGTAAAAATCACTTTAAATTCACCCGACCTCAAAACATGCTAATTTTTGGTCACGATACAGAGGACACATTCAAGTTAATCCATGAAAATTTTCATATCGAAATCACGTCATTTAGTCAGTCATATCACATATTGAACTCTCTGGTCGGAACATACGATTTCCGACAGTATTGCGCAGTTCATTTGAAAAATTCACCATAATTTCATACGATGCCCAAAAAGGCTGAAAATTTTACACAATACAGAAGACACATCAAATATTCATATCGTTCAAGAATCACATCAATCGGAGTTCATTTGGTCAGTCAAACAGAAAACGAAACATTCATGACGAGAACTCGCGTTTCTGGCAGATTTGCGCAGTCGACTTCAAACATTTATTATAAATTCATTTTTCGATAAAACAGGCTGAAATTCACACGAGACACCGAAAACATCTTGAAGTTTACTCAGTAAAAATTTCGTAGCAAAATTCGTTCGTTTGATGCGTCGACTACAGATCATAAGTCACTGGTCGAGCATCACAGAATTCTGGTTCAAATCCGAAAATAGGGTTTTTAAATTTCCACAACGAAAACACCGATTCTTCATGCTCGAAAACACATCATCATGCTTACACATTCCTCAAACACATATTTGCATACCAACTCATATTTTTCACAATTATTTCGATCCAATCACATGTGAATTCAACCAACAACGCAAAACCAAACAAGTTCATACGAACATACAATTCCCTCCCGTTAAAACTTTCGATCTATCGAACCTACGCTCTCTACATGCATGTAGGACTCAAAACATGGTTCAAAAACGGAAGAGGAGTAGAAGTGAGCAATTATACCTTCCTTTGACAAAAACCAATCGGTAGAAGCGAAGAACAAGGCGATTCGTCGGAGATTCTTGAAGGAAACTCCAATGGATGCAAGAATAAGCTTGAATGGAGGTTTTTGGAGATGGGAGAGTGGGGAAGAAGTCAAAACCGTGTGGGAGTGAGGGTGAGGAGAGAGTGGCGTGAAAAAGAAATAGTGGCTAGGGTTAAGGCTTTTTAATATTTATAGTCTAGGTTAAAATCCCACACCTAAAGAATTAATTAAATTGTGGGAGGAATAAATTAAATAAAAATCTCCCAATTAGAGCACAAAGTAGGCGTGCATAATGAGGGGGGGTTTAATTCAATATTTGCTTATTTAATAACAATGAGATATAGCAATATTTACTTGGAGAGAATATTCATAAATTAGGAAATAAAGGTGAATATTCCATAAACAAGGGAACAAAAATAAATTAAATCTCCAAGTAGGAATTAATGTGGTGGGGGCCGAGAATTTCAAGAGGAAATTTGTACAAGGAAATTATTTAAATCCCCAATTAAATAGAGTAGGATTTGAATTTGGTAATTCCTTTATGGAAAAAGGCTCCCATAAAAAGGCAATAATTAATTAAATTCCCACAAGGAAAATAAATGCCTAGGGGCGTGTGATATGGAGGAACAATAGAAGAAAAATATTCACATCATCAATTAATTAGGCATAGGAATTTATTTGAATAAAAAGGGATCCCACAAATTAGGAAACAAATAAATTACTCTCCAACTTTATTGGAGGGGGCCGAAATTGATAGGCTAAATAGCCAAGGAAAAAATACCCCAACTCTCTATTTATTTTGGGTGAAGAAATAAATTATCACATGATTTAATTGGATTAAATTCAAAG
Organism: Salvia splendens; assembly: GCF_004379255.2. NCBI lineage: Eukaryota > Viridiplantae > Streptophyta > Magnoliopsida > Lamiales > Lamiaceae > Salvia > Salvia splendens. Next base: position 22,029,079 of record NC_056043.1, on the reverse strand, counting down.
GAAGGGAGTCAATAAAGCACCAATTAATCAAGGGATTAATTCATTCTCCTATAGGAGATTTTCGAAAACTCCCAAGGAAAAATAAAATGGAGTTCGAATTTCTTGTAGTATAATTTACGGTCCATGGGTTTGGATTTAATTTGGATTAAAGTCCCAAAATAATTTAATTAAATCCACAAAAGAAGTACTATCTCAATAATTAGGAAGGGCCGAATATTTCAATAAATTGACTTGAGAAAGAATAAATGCATGATCCTATTAATTATTTCCCCATATTGGAATGACATAAAGTCTCAAGCTCATCATTCACATTAACCACGACAATTTATTTCACGCAAAGCACTTAATCACATAAAATCAAACGTTTCAAAATTCCAAAATTCCAATAACATAATAAAAAGGGTCACAAAAGTTTGGGATGTTACATATCACCTTTAAAATTTATGTGTATCATAAATCAGTCTCAATTATCGACTCCAAATCATGCATGTCCCCAACATTTCCCTTTTCCCATCAATTCGTTTTATCAACATAAGAAAACACACCATAACATACATCAACGTAGAACACATCACTACATCATAGAATGGGTTCCTTAACACATATGCATCATGTATATCATTCAAAGCTTAACAACATAGATTATCTTTGCATAACTTAAATCTGGCAGAAAAGCGCATTCGTATTGTAAAAATCATTAAAAATCCATCCGACCTCCGTTGGGGCTGAAATTTTACCAAAACTCAGTATACACATCAAAGGTCATCCAGTTACAATTTCACATCAAAATCACATGTTTAGGTTGGTCAAATAAAAAACGAAACTCACTGGTCGAGAATATAAATTCTGACAGAACTGCGCAGTCGACTTCAAAAATTCATTAAAAAATCATCTTTCGACCAAAAAAGGCTGATATTCACACACAACACAAAGGACACCTTGAAGTTTACTCAGTTAAAATTTCGCACCAAAATAAGATCGTTTGGTCAGTCAAACACACGTCGGAATCTACTGTCCGAACACCACAGTTGTCATGCTTCCAAATTTCGAATTAGGGTTTATCAAATATTCATCCCAACATATATATTCATACTTCAAACATATAATCATGCTTCAAAAAGATCTCACCATCATATTCACATAGCATTCACCACAAATCATCCACAAGTTCATTCATAAACAACCTAAATGCATATACATATCCTTTTTTTCATGCAACCATCAATCCCACCCGATTAAATATTAGATCTACGATCTCTACACTTATTATATGCATGATGGAATCAAAATCAAGGTTTCAATGGAGAGGATGAGGAAAAGGAATTCAATTATACCTTTCTTGATCAAAAGCAATCGGTAGAAACAAAGTATAATCTTGATTCTTCAACAATTCTTGAGGCTTTAACTTAAATTCTTCTCAAAAGATGAAGAATTTATGGAGAAAAATAGAAGAAAAATTGGGAGAGAGAGGGGAGAGGAGAGTGGCGTGAGGGAGAGGGAGAGGGAGTAGGCGTGTAGTTAGTGTGGTTAGAGTTAGGGTTTTCTCATGTATTTATAGAGATCAAAAATATAATCTCACAATTAAATAATTAGAGATTTGAGAAGTTATGGGGAAAGGAAATCGCGTGAAATCTGGGGAGAAATAAGAGGATTTTCGAATTCTAGGCTATTTAATTAGCCTATGATTTAATTTGGTATTTCACGGATTAGAATAAAATGCTACGGAGCAGAAAATAATAAATCCTCCCAATAAATAGTCAGTAAGCGATTTTTATATATATTCTCCCACAAGGAATTAAATTCAAATCCTAATTTAAATAGGATATGGCAATATCTCCTTAGATATGGTAAGATTTGCTAGGATATTTATATTTATTCATGGAAGGGAATAAATAAGGGATCAAAATATATAATGAATAATTTCCTCCTCCCATAAATAGGAGAATTTCGAAATCTCCATGGTGTAAGGCATAGGTATCGTTTTTCTCATGGAGAGAATAAGGAATAATCGGACTTTGGATTTAATTTGGATAAATATCCCAAGCAATTAATTAAATCTAAGGAAAAATAGGATTTCTTCTCCAATAATAACAGGGGTCGAAAATGCCAAATGAATACTGATGCTCCTATTTAATCTCACTCATCCCTTAAGAAATAATTCGCCACAATATATTTCACCCCGCATAGATTATTCACACAGCCACGTCACAATTTCAACCATTTTCACTTCCACCACATATTCTCAACACTTTGACATTTCAATGGCCACGTCATATGTTCCACATCTTTGACTATTCAACAGCCACGTCATATGCCCAACGTATTTGACTAATCAAATCAAATATAAATTCCAAAACGCAATTAGGTCACACAGAAAACATGCAATTAATTCACTCATCATTTAATTCACATACTGCACGGCATTAAAAGCATTAAATGCAAAAATTTTATGCTTCTCGCATTAGGGTTCTGAAAGTGGGGCGTTACATCCTACCACTCTTAAAAGAAATTTCGTCCCGAAATTTGGTACCTTCATGAGAAGTGTTCCGGGTACAATTCCATCATCTTGTCCTCAAGTTCCCACGTGGCTTCTTCGTACTCGTGGTTTCTCCACAACACTTTTACACTAGCTATCGATTTATTTCTGAAATTCTGAACCTTTCTGTCCAGGACCATTTGGGGTCTCTCCTCGTAGCTCAAGTCGGAATTCAACGCAACTTCTTCGTAATGAATCACATGCTTTGGGTCGAACACGTATTTCCGCAACTGTGATACGTGAAAGACGCTATGCACATTTCTGAGACTTGGCGGTAGCGCCAGTCGGTACGCAACGGGTCCTACTCCTTCTAGAATTTCATGAGGCCCGATAAATCGCGGTTTCAACTTTCCCTTAACACCAAAACGCGTTATCCCTCTCGACGGGGATACTTTGAGGAAAGCTTTGTCGCCGACTTGAAATTACAAGTCGGTTCGTCTCACATCCGCGTACGACTTTTGTCTGTCCTGAGCTTCTTTGATTTTTCACGAATTTATCGAACAAATTTTAATCATTTCTTTAACTGCATCAAGTCCAAGTACTCTTCGTTCGCCAACTTCGTCCCAATAGAGCGGCGATCTACACTTTATTCCATACAAGGCTTCGTACGGCGCCATGTTTATCGTTGCTTGGAGACTGTTGTTGTAAGCGAATTCGATCAGCGGTAGCACTGATTCCCAACTTCCTCCGGTCGAGCACCACAGTTCTTAACATGTCCTCGAGAGTTTGGATCGCCCTCTCGATTGTCCATCGGTCGGTGAAGCGTCGTGCTAAAATTCAATCGAGTTCCAAGCTCGCGTTGCAGACTCATCCAAAATCTTGAAGTGAATTTCAGGTCATGGTCGGACGTGATTGTCACTGGGACTCCATGCAGTCGCACTATTTCCTTTATGTAGATCTGAGCTAGCTTGCTCGATCCATGCGTTGCGGGAATCGGTATGAAATGCGCACACTTGGTGAGTCGGTCTATAATTACCCATATGGCAGTATTCCCTTTTTGCGTCTTTGGCAATGCCGTCACAAAATCCGTGGCGATGTGCTCCCATTTTCACTCGGGAATTTCTAGTGGTTGCAACTTTCCGTATGGTCGTTGATGTAGAGTCTTCACTTGCTGGCAGGTTAAGCAGCGCTCCACAAATGTCGCAGTCTCTCTTCAAAAGTGAGGGCGTTGTCGGACTCCTCACTAAAACTTCCAGATTTGCCAGTTCTCACTTCAATTCGAATTTCTTCAAGTTTCGTATCCATCCGTTGTGCTGCAACGATTCTCGTTCTTAGATTAGGTTCAACCACTAAGGTGGCAATTCGGCCTTCCACTGTTTCAGGTGCCCTTACCACTTCCAATTGCATTTTACTAAACTCTCGTATTAGACTTTCCTCTTCCGTCAGAATAGCAGCTAGTTGCGAATGGTTCCTTCGGCTCAAAGCATCTGTCACTACATTTGCTTTGCCAGGGTGATAGATGATGCCACAATCGTAGTCCTTTACTAATTCGAGTCATCTTCGTTGTCGCATGTTCAAATCTTTCTGCTCGAAGAAATATTTCAGGCTCTTGTGGTTCGTAAAGATTTCACATCGAACTCCATAAAGATGGTGCCTCCAAATCTTTAGGGCATGCACTACTGCTGCTAGCTCCAAGTTGTGGGTTGGGTAGTTCAACTCGTGCGGTCTCAATTGTCGTGACGCTTAGGCGATCACTTTGTTGTTCTGCATCAACACGCATCCTGGTCTCACCTTCGAATCATTGGTGCACACTACGTAGTTCACTCCAGGCTCCGGCACAGCTAACACTGGCGCGGTGGTCAATTTCTCCTTCAAGAGTTGAAAATTTGCCTCAACTTTGGCGGGATCCACTTAGGTTCCTTCGGCCGATACAATGTGTCCAAGAAAGTTTACTTCTTTCAGCCAAAATTCACACTTGCTAAATTTGGTGTATAGCTTCTCGGTCCTCAACGTCTCTAAAGCGATTCGTAGATGCTTCTCGTGCTCCTTCCCGTTCTTCGACTAGACCGGGACGTCATCTATGAAGACCAAAACGAATTTATCCAAGTACGGATGGAATACTCGGTTCATCAAGTCCATGAATACCGCAGGTGCATTCGTTAGACCGAACGACATCACAACGAACTCATAGTGGCCATATCTTGTACGAAATGCGGTCTTCGGTATGTCCTCCTTTCGAACTCTCAGTTGGTGATATCCGGACCTTAAGTCCATCTTTGAAAACACGCCGGCTCCTCGGAGTTGGTCAAACAGGTCATCTATCCTCGGCAGTGGGTACTCGTTCTTGAGAGTCAATTTTTTCAACTCTCTATAGTCGATACACATTCTCATCGACCCATCCTTTTTCTTGACGAAAAGCACCGGTGTGCCCCACGGTGAGACACTAGGCCTAACGAATCCTAGGTCCATGAGCTCTTGAAGTTGTATCTTGAGTTTCTCCAACTCTTTAGGCGTCATTCGATACGGTGCCTTAGACACAGGTGCGGCTCCTGGTTCGAGGTCGATTGTAAACTCCACTTGTCGATCTGGCGGCGGTCCAGGTAACGCTTCGGGAAAAACGTCTGGAAATTCTCACACAATAGCGACGTCTTCCCATTTCCTTTCCTCCATCTCCTCTCCGTGGAGATAAACGAGATATGCAGGACGTCCTTTCTTCATCATTGCGGTAGCTTGAAGTGCAGAGATTATAGCGGTTCGCCGGTTCATCGAGATTTCATGGTACACGATGGGTTCCTTTCCCCCGAGCTTGTAGAGATATTTGTCTCTCCTTACAACGAATCGTCGTAAAATTTGCGGCCAACCAATTCATCCCTAAAATTACGTCGATATCTCACATCGCCATAACTTGCGGATCGTGAGCGACTAACTTAAGGTTTCCGATAACGATTTCTATGTTCGAGCATGTTCGAGAGATTTCTATTGTCCCACCCACTGGTGAAGACACTACCATCTTATGTTCAGATTTTCTAATAGGCAAGCTCAATGTATTCACACACAAATCAGATACGAATGAATGCGATGCGCCCGTATCAAACAACACAACGACAGGAGTGTCGAAAATTTTGCCCATACCTGTTAGGTTTCCTTTTTCTCGATCGCCTTGCTCCATCTCCAGTTGTTTTTGTTCCAACGCGTACGTTCTAGCTGGAGACGGAAGTCTTGAGTGGGTTGTTGTTGTCGTGACAGCTGGTCGCGCTTTTCCCTCGATTCACTCTGCGGTGCCCTTGATTGTTGACGGGATCCTTGATCGTTATGCCTCGATCCCAATCCTCCCTTCTTGCTCGGACACTCCTTAGATAAGTGATCATTCCCTCCGCATTTATAACACTTGGTAACGTTTTGATGCCGACATTCTCCGAAGTGATACTTAGAGCACACGTTGCACTGTGTTGCCCTGGATCGGTAGTCTCCTCTCTGACTAGAAGTTTGTTGTCCTCCTCCGTGTTGAGATCGATGCTGACTCAACTGGTACTGTTTTCCATCGTATGGAGTCCGAGAATCATCCAACTTCCTTTTCTCCCTGGAGTGGTGTGTCATTTTTAAGCATGTCTGACTATAGAAACTTATTCCTTGTGTATATCCGAGTCGACTACTGCATTTCCCTACCGTCTAATATCAAGGATTCGAAATTTGACCCAACAGTCTTACTTGGATATGAACAGATTTCTAATTGTTGCAACATTGCTAAGGATGTCTTTGATCGGGAAGGCTCCAAAATTAATCAAGGAAGCAAGAACAACAATGCAATGATTGAGTTTCATTGGACTCAACCCGTCCATTCTGAGAATTAAATGGTTTAGAGGTATCAAATAAAACCCATAGAGCTTTGAGAATTTACTTCTGATGAGAGCTCGGAAGAACATGAGATAGGTCATGGAAACATGATGAAACTACAAAAATTCTCAAATTCCATAGCCGACTGCTAGATCACAATTTGCAAAATTCCGGACAGCAATGAAGGATATCGTTCAAACATGTCAAGGCCTAAAATAATCAGTCGCGACAGAATTTAGAAACATGGACAAATGTCATGAAGTAGTACAAATGATGGTTCAACAACATCAGGTTAGTGGAAAAGATGAAATCACATCAATGGGTTCGCGGGTTTGTTAAAGACAACTCAAAGTGAATTGAGCTTTTCAGAAATTTAACACAATCAACCCGTTAAGGAATAAGAGAACAGGATAGCCTTAACTTGGTGTTGCAGAAAGAAAAATCATTGAGTATGAAACAATATATGTAGTGAAACCGAGCTAAAAAGAATTTCACTTCTGCAAGAAAGAACTTGTCACATACATGGTTGCAAAATAAAGAGGTAAACCAGTAGTTCCAAGAATAATATTTCATTCTTTGAAGAAAAAATGTCTGGAGGTGTAATCATACTGAAGGTCATAACTGCAAACAACCTTAGGAATGAAGTTTAATGACGGAAGTTCATAAGGTCAAAATATTGCCCTTATGAATGATGAATCAAAAGAGACTACTCAATCAAGCTATCCAACGTTACAAAGGCAAACACAAACGTTCGAGACAAGTGAGTCATGACTCGATATATGGAAAAAAAATAATGGACATTACTTGCAAATTGGGAGTCAACCAAGGTGTTTAAATAGACAAGGGCTCACGTTTATTCAAAACATCCCGAAAGGAACTTAGAATCCAAGTAAGTACTGTTGAAAGTAAAACGTTTACGAGGGTCGCACTCCCTCGCACATTTTCGCGAGCCTGAACAAGGTAACATCGTTCTATGAAATCATGGATTCCAAGTTGAGATTCATCGTATCGTTGAAATTAATAACTATTTTTGATGGTCGCATCTTCAAAGTCTTCTTGCCATGCCACGTAGTTTTCGAAATGCATTGCCATTGCACACGTGGTCTTAAAGTGTCGTAAACGTCATCGTACTTGTGTCGCATCGCCACTTTGGCTTGGTATGCAAAACTGCATAGCTTTATTAGATCTTAGGTATGATCTCGCCATTGTGAGGATACACTAAAGTTCGAAATATATACTTTCGTTGGTTTTATCACTCAGGAAAGTGATATTGCAGTTGTCAAATTACAACTAAGTTCTAGCACGTTCAGTCTGGCCTACCTCGTAGGCACTCTATAATTTCAAGTATAGCTTGAAGTCTCGTACTTCAACGTATATTTGATCATTACCTAACTCAAGCTTCATATGGCTCCTACGTTCGCAACGAAGTTCAAAAGTTCCACATTTCACTTTAATAGTGGTTCTCCACAATACCTCATATTTCATCGGTCATAAATTTTCACCACATAAACGTCATCCATATATTGCACAATCAACACATTTATTCGTATAAATCATTTGGTGTTCCATAGCATAACAAACATAGTACATTTATATATGTGAATAACAACACTCATTCAATCAATCATCCATGGAATCGCATTTCATAAATCATGCAGTTCATGCTCATCTGTATCACAATCACAACTCGCAACTACACGCGTATCAGCTTTGCATTTCACAGTTTCATAGTCATGAAATTTTAACCGCCTTGGCATAAAATTTGTCATTCCTGGAAACAACATGTATTTTCTTCAAGTAAATTTTGCAGTTTTATTACGTAATAGCAAATCTCAACATCAACCAATACAAGTTCACAATCATACTTCAATATCCAGCACATTCAACGCCATCATGCCTCATTGTTAAACAAAAGCAATTGTATAATCTCATAATGTCTCCCGGTTCATATCTTCACAACATTTTTCAAAAGCCATAGTATTTACTTATTTCTCACAGGTGTTGTTTCATAGTATAATCAAGTAATCACACTCATACTTCAGGTTTCACAATTCATGAAATTTTCAATCATTTAGAATTTCATCTATCCAAACTCATAGAAGTCCAATCACATATTCGCCGATTTTCCTTATCGGGGTGTGCACAACAGTATTCATCATTTTTGGCATAGTCGTATTAAGAAATTTCATATCCATGTATTTTCATCATCCCACACTTCCAAACAACATTTTCAAAGACGTCATATTATCTCCGATTCCCATCGAAATAATTTCATTTTCCACCAGAGGAATATCCCCATCACACTCTCCAACATTTCACAGGTTCAGATCAAACTTATCGAAACGCTTGTTACCTCATTCTTCGTGGTTCGGCGGGGACGAGTCGTGGTGTTGAGCCTTCGACGGTTATCAATTAATATATTTACACGTAAATAAACTTTGACTCAACAAGGCTCTTGGGTCCAGGGCGGAAAGAACTGAGGCTCTGATACCAAACTGTGACGATCGCCCTTCAAGGGTAATTAAATGTGGCGATCGTGACCTAACAGGACTTAAATGCAATCAAATAAAAGGGGCTAGGTTTTTATAAAAAGGGGTTTGACCAAGGAAATAAATGAACAATAAATCAAGAGAAAAGGGTCAGGGTGACGCTTTGACAGATGGACCAAAGGAGAAAAAAATTATAATCATTGGTATTCAAGATAACAAAGGGTTCAACGTACTCCAATACGTGTCATGTCTTTAGATTCTAAACGGAACTCAAAATAGTGTCAAGATCAAACAATAAGTAAAACAGGTTTCAGCGGAAGCATCCAAGAGAAGAGTGAAGTTATGTGTGAAGACACAACGACACTCACAGATCAAAGATAAACAATTCATTCTTCAATTAACTTGCTCAACACCACCATACTCTCGTCGCCGCTCAACCTGCACATAGGGAAAACACATGCAGGGGTGAGTACTATAAAAATACTCAGTAAGCTCATGCCGAAAATATTTTCAATAAAAGTACTCCCTCCGTCCCGTGCTACTCGCACGTTTGCTTTTCGGCTCGTCACAAAGTCCTTACACTATTTATAATTTAAGTTAGAATTATTGCATTTAATTAATATGTTAGTTTAAGTTAAGAGCTCTTTTATTAAGTGATGTCTCATTACACCTAAAATTCTTTTTTAATTACACAAAAAAATCAATCCCAAATTTACGGCCTAAAATGAAAAGTGCGAGTAGCATGGGACGGAGGGAGTATTATTTATCATGCTACACATAAGTAACCATCGGGCTTTAGCTTTAGAAAGCCCGAGGCACTAAAAATCATTTCCCATTGCAAAAGTCGACTGATCAGTCATTTTCCCATAGACGTTAACCATATCTGCCAATACATGACTTGGAATGTGGCCACAAACCAAGTCACTAGACCGGCCAGCCCGTACGCTAGCACACAGTCTACCATAGGTGTACACTAATCCAAGTAGGGTTTGCGGCCCTACGAGGACCCACCTCGACGGCTTAGATATCAAGTACTTTCTTCCCCTTGCTATCACGCTGAGTGCGCGAGTTATCACCTTTAAAATTTATGTGTATCGTAAATCAATCTCAATTATCGACTCCAAATCATGCATGTCCCCAACGTTTCCCTTTTCCCATCAATTCGTTTTATCAACATAAGGAAACAGACCATAACATACATCAACGTACAACACATCACTACATCATAGAATGTGTTCCTTAACACATATGCATCATATATATCATTCAAAGCTTAACAACATAGATTATCTTTACATGACTTAAATCTGGCAGAAAAACGCAGTCGTTTTGTAAAAATCATTAAATATCCATCCGACCTCCGTTGGGGCTGAAATTTACCACAACCCAGTATACACATCAAAGGTCATCCAGTTAAAATTTCACATCAAAATCACATGTTGAGGCCGGTCAAATCAAAAACGAAACTCACTGGTCGAGAATACAAATTCTGACAGAACTACGCAGTCGACTTCAAAAATTCATTAAAAATTCATCTTTTGACCAAAAAAGGCTGATATTCACACACAACACAGAAGACACCTTGAAGTTTACTCAGTTAAAATTTTGCACCAAAATAAGATCGTTTGGTTAGTCAAACACACGTCGGAATCTACTGTCCGAACACCACAGTTGTCATGCTTCCAAATTTCGAATTAGGGTTTATCAAATATTCATCCCAACATATATATTCATGCTTCAAAAATATCTCACCATCATATTCTCATATATTCACATAGCATTCACCACAAATCATCCACAAGTTCATTCATAAACAACCTAAATGCATATACATATCCTTTTTTTCATGCAACCATCAATCCCACCCGATTAAATATTAGATCTACGATCTCTACACTTATTATATGCATGATGGAATCAAAATCAAGGTTTCAATGGAGAGGATGAGGAAAAGGAATTCAATTATACCTTTCTTGATCAAAAGCAATCGGTAGAAACAAAGTATAATCTTGATTCTTCAACAATTCTTGAGGCTTCAACTTAAATTCTTCTCAAAAGATGAAGAATTTATGGAGAAAAATAGAAGAAAAATTGGGAGAGAGAGGGGAGAGGAGAGTGGCGTGAGGGAGATGGAGTAGGCGTGTAGTTAGTGGGGTTAGGGTTAGGGTTTTCTCATGTATTTATAGAGATCAAGAATATAATCCCACAATTAAATAATTAGAGATTTGAAAAGTTATGGGGGAAAGGAATTGGCGTGAAATCTAGGGAGAAATAAGAGGATTTTCGAATTCTAGGCTATTTAATTAGCCTATGATTTAATTTGGTATTTCATGGAGTAGAATAAAATGCTACGGAGCAGAAAATAATAAATCCTCCCAATAAATAGTGAGTAGGTGATTTTTATATATATTCTCCCACAAGGAATTAAATTCAAATCCTAATTTAAATAGGATATGGCAAGATCTCCTTAGATATGGTAAGATTTGCTAGGATGTTTATATTTATTCATGGAAGAGAATAAATAAGGGATCAAAATATATAATGAATAATTTCCTCCTCCCATATATAGGAGAATTTTGAAATCTCCATGGCGTAATGCATATGTGTCGTTTTTCTCATGGAGAGAATAAGGAATAATCGGACTTTGGATTTAATTTGGATAAATATCCCAAGCAATTAATTAAATCCAAGGAAAAATAGGATTTCTTCTCCAATAATAACAGGGGTCGAAAATGCCAAATGAATACTGATGCTCCTATTTAATCTCACTCATCCCTTAAGAAATAATTCGCCACAATATATTTCACCCCGCATAGATTATTCACACAGCCACGTCACAATTTCAACCATTTTCACTTCCACCACATATTCTCAACACTTTGACCTTTCAATGGTCACGTCATATGTTCCACATCTTTGACTATTCAACATCCACGTCATATGTTCAACGGATTTGACTAATCAAATCAAATCTAAATTCCAAAACGCAATTAGGTCACACAGAAAACATGCAATTAATTCACTCATCATTTAATTCACATACTTCACGGCATTAAAATCATTAAATGCAAAAAATTTATGCTTCGCACATTAGGGTTCTGAAAGTGGGCGATACAACCGCGGTACATGAAAATTCATAGCGTTACCTTACCGAAATCTTTGAATAACGTATCATACCGTACGGAAATCACACTATACCGAAAATTCGTTATTTTCGGTATTTTTTGAGTACGTTAAGGCCGGTATTTTGGTATTTTTTCCGAGCCCTACCTACAATAACTCTACTTAGCTATTAACACTAAATTAGCAAACACATATTTACTTGAGAAACTACAATCACTTAAGCAACCAGATATTGGAATTGATAAATTCTTTTATCTGAATGAAATAGAATACTCGAAAGAGAGGGTTTATAATAGTCAAAGTTTGATGGAAAATATTTTATATATTTATATTTATAGTACGAAGAAGATAGAAGATTAAGTCTCAAAATAAGTTTCAAAATCTTATTTGTCTTTTTATTATATTTGTTGATCAAGTTGATGAAACATACTCCAGTTCGTGTCTCAGTTTTCCATTTTGGTATGTCCCATATTAATTGTCTCACTTCAATTTTACTATTTTTATTTGTGGATCTCACATTCTACTAACTCATTTCCACTCACTCCACCAACTTTTTCAATTCATTTTCATTTACAATTTTTAAAATATGTTAGGTCAAAGTAAGACACATATTGAGGAACAGAGAGAGTATATAAACTGAATAAATAATTCTTTTTCTATATTGTAGATTGTATGAAGTTCTTCCGTTCCATGTTAATAGAGTCATTTTTTATTTTAGAAAGTTTCAACATAATTGAATTATTTTTATTTTTAGCAAAAAGTAATCATCACTCTTACTTTATTCACCATACACTTAACACACTAATCTTAAACTACGTGCCGAAAAAAATATCTCTATCAACAAGTAACAGGGGTTATAAAACATTTTTAGTGGATTCATTGTAGAAATATCAAATCGATACGCAAACTAAAATAGAAAAAAATGTGTAAGAAAATCATATAAGTAACTTAAATTAGAAAATGGTTAACACCACAAAAACAATTAATAACGAAATAAAGCAATCCAAATAATAAGCAACGTGTTCTCTCACTCGCCACAACCATAGCTCTTGTCTTCGTTCCAAGCTCCAAAATGGACTATTCGGAATCACATGACCACAAACAAAATTTAAGGCCACAAAACATTACTACTACATTATACACAAGATAAACTAAAATAATGAAGATAAAGCCATCCACCATCCCACCACAAAATCGCATGCCACAACAATGGGGTGCACCTCATCCAAGCGAATCGACGTCGCCGTCGACGCCTACCGCCCTCCCCCGTCTTCCTTCGCCGTCTTCGACGTGAACTCCATCGAGGAGCCGTGGCTGAAGCCCTCTACCGATAACCCCGACGAGTCCTCCCTCGACGAGAAGCCCCCGCCGCCGCCGTCCCCGCCCCCACTCCTCGACAAGCTCAACGGCGCCATCGACGGCGCCGCCCCCCGCTCCTGGGACGAAGTCAGCAAAGCACTCGAGGATCTCAAGCCGAAGCTCAACGCCGCCGTGGCCGTGGCCCCTCCCCCGCCCCTGGTCGAAGAGCAATCCACGCCGATTCGCAAGAACTTCTCCTTCCACACTTTAGAAGAGCTGGAGAAGAAGAAGAAGAAAGCTTCGTCAATTGATAATCAGCTAGTTTCTGGATCTGGACCTGGAGCAGTAGTGGGTGTAGCGAGATCACTGAAGGACAACATATTCATACAGAAGGACAGAGAGGAGAGGGAGAAGGAAGGGAGAGGGGTGGGGTTCGTGAAGCGGGACCCGCTGGGGGATTTCGCGGAGATATGCCCGCCGGGAGGGGAGGAGGCAGTGGTGGTGTACACGACGTCGCTGGGAGGGGTGCGGCGTACGTACGAGGACTGCAACCGCGTGCGGCAGCTCATGGAGACGTACCAGGTGGTGTTCGACGAGCGGGACGTGGCGCTGGACGGGGGGTTCCGTGGGGAGCTGAGGGGGCTGCTCGGGGAGGAAGGGGCGGCCGTGCCGAGGGTGTTTGTAAAGGGGAGGTATATCGGGGGGGCAGAGGAGGTGGTGGGGCTGAACGAGACGGGGCGGCTCAGCCGGATATTGAATTGGGCGAGGGTGGAGAGGGGGGCGGGGAGGCTGGGGTGTAGGGGGTGTGGTGGGGCCAGGTTTGTGCCCTGCTTGGGCTGTGGGGGGAGTTGTAAGGTGGTTGTGGGGGCTGATAGAGACAGGTGTGGAGAGTGTAATGAAAATGGTTTGGTTCATTGCCCCATTTGTGTTTGATTTTACATCTTGTTTTTTCTTCTTTGCTTTCACCTATCTATTGTATTGTGGAGTATTGTATTTTGTATACATGCCAATGTTTTTTTACTTCTCTCCATACTAAATAGTAAATCGAGTTTAATTTCTATAATTACATGGGGTCTGCCGTCTGTGTTTCTATTTTTCTAATGAATAAAGTTACTTTGTGTTTCTATTTTTACAACATATACAGTCAGTTGGTTTGATGCATAGTTAGGTGTGACATGCCCTATAGCTAGGAATTTTGAGCAAGGAAGATAAAAATTTTATGCAATGGGGAGTAAATAAGTAAGGCAAGTAATAAATTGTCTACGGGCATGCATGTTAAAAGTTCCCGATTTGCAAAAATACAACAATTGCAATATGTATTACTTTCAGATAATTAAAAGTATCCAATTATATGGCACATAGATAACCTAGATAAAAGAAATTGATTAAAAACAATAGAGTTTGGAATTGGATGAGCGTTTGTCATGAGTGATTTAATAGATACAGTCATAAAGATATCAGTACTCGATCCCTCCTGTCCCTATTATGTGTTCTAGTTTTTTATTTTAGTTCATCCTTTATTAATTGTCCTATTTCATTTTTACTATTTTTAATAATAGATCATACGTTCTACTAACTCAATTTCACTCACATTTTATTAGAAGTAAGATCCATATACAAAAATGAGATCCATATACCCAGAGGCTAACCTACGTAGAACCTTGGGGTCCCACATTAAAGTAAATGTGCATCTCTAAGCTCAAGTGGCTTACACCTCAGCCTTCCATCATAGAGGCACGTGCTCGACTCCCACTAAGGACATAATTTCTTCACAGTCTTACCACTCATGCCACAACTACTTGCCGTAAGATAAATATCGAAAAATACTTTGTAACTGTTAATAGTAATTTGTGCCCCTAGAATCGAAGTCTTGCATCCGCCACAGCATATACCATTAACTTTTTCAACCCATTTTCTTTTATATTTCATAAAACCCGTGTCATATCAAAGTAGACACGTATTGATGGACAGAGGGAGTATAAGTTAATTTATGCCTTGACTAATTCTGAACATGTATCCTAATTCCTAAGTTCCTAGCATACAAAGTAAATGTCATATTATTGAACCAAAATTGTCCAAAATTGTCACAAATCCATATTGTCGTTCTAAACCAGTACTCCTATTTATGCCATATGTACTTCTCACTGGATTTGAATATTCGACACGATGGTATTAGCAATGATTATTCATTTTTTGCGTTTAAATAGAATTCTTATAATCAGATGATTACATATTGCATGTAAAAGGACATATGTTCTAGAGCATATCATGTGTAGAAAGGCATATTTTCTTGAGATGTCATGTGTTAAAGATATTTTGTTGGCCTACCAGGATTACGCCCATCGACTAGATATGATCAAAAGTGCGAGCAAGTTTAAAAATAAAAATTCTAGGAGTATATTTATTCATTCACGTATCTGGTTACGAAGTCTTGAATTAAACTGCAGTTAACTGTATTAAAAAAGAAAATTATTTAGATGTATCAGGTTTGATTATTATGGATTATTGCTATATACACCAAACAAGAAGGTAAAAACGGGATGAATCAACAATCAAATAAATAAATCAAATAAATAAATCAAATGAATAAGTAAAAGTTAAAACTGTTGAGAGTGGGATTTGAACCCACGCCCTTTCGGACCAGAACCTTAATCTGGCGCCTTAGACCAACTCGGCCATCTCAACATGTGATAAATTAGCTTATACATTAAAATATAATACAGAACTGTCAACAAACTAGCCATAAATTGCTACTGTATTTTCTAATATCAGTTGATTATTATACTAAACTAGTATTAACCCACGTGCTATGCAAGATATATTTCATTTTCCTCATATTGAATATACTCATGATGTTAAATATAATTAGCTAATTATTCATAAATTATAATCAATGGAATTGTAATGGTAACGCCATACTATTATATTTGAATCATGCTTAAAATTTATAAATATTAAAATCCATACCCTGAATTCATGAATATTCAAAATAAGCCCAAAACTTTATATGTGTATAGATATAATGGTAAAATGTAAATAAAACACCTAAAAACCAAGGTGTTGTTGGAGATGACACGAGCGATGAACCGTCACTTTTCGCCAAAATTGTGTTGATAGCAGGTGGTGGGGCAGTTGTGTTTCCCATCTTCCGAAATCATGAAGCGGCCGGTTGGCGCGATCCGGCGGTGATCGGACGACAAATTGAGATTAAAGGAGAGCCTCGCAGACGGCGACGAGAAGTTGGTCTTGGCCTTGGCGCCGTGGTGGGCGGATCCATGATTTTGGATTCGGGGGTACGACATATAGTCATATGAGTTTGAAAATCCGAACAATTCTTTTCACTGTATTAAATACACATGTCGTGCATAGACGCGAATATAACGACTAAACAAGAAATTCTATAATATAGAAATAAATTTTTTGAACATAAAATATTTGAGTAAAGTTTTTTTTATAAAGTATTAGTAATAGTTTTTAGAAGTAAACCTTGTGAACCTAAACAATTTAAGCAAAATGTCAACTATTTTTAAAAACGAAATTATAGATGTGGATATATTTGCTACAAAATAGATAAAATACTACTCCCTCCGTCCGCCATTAGGAGTCCCATTTATGGGCGGCACGAGTTTTAAGAAATGTTATGAAAAGTGGGTGAAAAAAAGTTAGTGGAATAAGAGTCTCACTTATATATATTAGTTTTAAATGAAATGTGAATGGAATAAGTTAGTGGAAGACGAGACTCTATTACCGTTTATGGTAAAAGTGAATCAGGACTCCTATTCGCGGACGGAGGGAATAGTTTAAAAGTTTGCGGACGGAGGGAGTAGTTTAAAAGTAAATTTTTTGATTATTTGTGAATTTGATCAAGAAGTATATAAATTCATTCTTTTAGATGTTTTAACGAACAAAAAAGATAATACATCTATTCTTTCAATTATTTCAATAACACTAAACAAAGAAAAAGTAAATCCATCATTTTAAAGAAGTAAAAGGCTATTGAACTTTTAATTGTTTGAATAACATAAAACGTGAAAAAGGGGTAAGCAAATTGTATTAACAAAACAAAACAGAAATATTTTGAAATAAGTAAAATGATATAGAAACTTTAATTGTTAGAATAAAACTAAACTGGAAAAAAAAGGTAAAGAAACTAGAACATAAAAAGAATTGAATTATGCATCTATGCCTACAATAAGGGGTTTCAAACTCAAAACCTCAGCTTTGAAAACGGGGAGCATAACCACCAGACCACATAAATGTTTTGGCTAAATTATCTCAATATATTTGGTATTAGTATTACTATTTAGTTTTGGGGTAAAATTATACCGCTTTGTTCTAAGGTGGCTATTTAGTTTTGGGGTAAAATTGTACCCCTTGTTCTAAGGTGGATACGCCACAGCCTGTTGACGGCGAGAAGTTGGTCTTGGTATTGGCCTTAGCACTGTCGTAGGCCAAGCCAGACACTTGTCTTCTTCCATGAGTCGTGGATTTTGGCGGCATATCGGTCCCTGGGCACACACCTCGGTGGTGACCTTCGTGCATGGAGGTCATGGCGAAAATGCATAAATCACCATCTTAATAATTCCATTAGTCGCCAAAATAAAAGTTAGTCAAACTAGAGTCGGTGTACATAGAATTCTTGTTTTTGCATGAATTAATCTTCTTATTAAATTGTTTGGTTTTATTAATGGCTTTTAATCTGTTTCTTAGCTATAAGACCTTTCCTTAGTTGAAGTTCAAATTGCAGTATTTAGTTTAATTATTAGTCTCGTGGATACAATACTTGTACTAACTTTAACCTATACTTATAATAGCATTATTCACATACATTATGTTTTTAATGTTAAAAAATGTGTATCATGGTGCAAGGATGGAAAGAACCCCAACATAATAAGCTCAAATATACATGAAGATGTAGAAGAAGACTTAGGAAAATATACATGTATTTTTTAGCTTTAAGATTTCATAGATATCATTGTATACTCCGTCTTATAAAAACAGAAATTTTAGAGTCGGTACAAATTTATTGTACAATTGATAAATAAGAGAGATAGAAAGAAAAAGTAATTGAAGTAGGAGAATGGGATTCACCTTTTTAGAGGAAAAAATTTACCAAAAATAGAAGTGGACTATTTTTAAATATAGGGTGTATATATTTTTAACAATAATGATTTTAAATATTTTTATTTATTATTAATTCTTTACTGTATCCTATCCCTTTAGAATTTATATTTCGTGATCTGTCATTGATAATAATGACCGAAACAAAAAAAAAATTTATGTGACAGATGAAAAATGAAGTTATGGCTGAAATGGAGCTGAGATTTTTTTATTCTACATATTAATTAATTTATTCTGACATGAAATAGTTACAAACCCAAGTATGGTGGAAAACCATTATATCAAGTTGGGCTTGGAATTGGATAATGCTAAGCCTTTTTGCATATGGTGAACAAAATACGGGTCATGGATGATCCGAACCGCCAAACCCGATTTAAATCTTGTATATGTAGACTGTAACTTCAGCTTGCTTTCTTGGGCAGAAAGAATCTACGCGAAACCTACAAAACGGAATCCGGCGAGAAGATATATCATATATCTTGAGAGAGAAATGGATCCGAAAACCACAGAGGTTTCCCAGCTCTTCGAGCGATTCAAAGCGGCAATTCTCCGCAAAGATTTTGATATTTGTACCAAACTTCTGTTTCAGCTCAAGGTACATCTCAATTCCTCGAATTTCATGGAGATTTTTTTATGCTGTACAGATTAGATATAGTTGTTTACACAGATTATGAGCGTTTATATGTTTTTCTTCATTATGATAGATTATTATTGTAGTAAAAGTTAACTGGATGGTAAACCCTAGTACATCTGTTGAATTTTTTGGTTCTGGATTTAGATAGGTTCGGATGATTGGGGGAAATCAATTATTATGTCGATGGTGACCTAATGTTGCTCATTTCTTCCTGTTTTTGGAATTGCTGGGATATTGTCATACTGGAACGAGGAGTTAGGCTGATTGGAGTGTCACATAAGTGGTTTTTTGTACTCTTATTTAGTATATTTGTCAAACACATGCAGAAGAAAATCACCCGATAACTGTTGGTGCTTTCTGAGACATGCCGGAGTTAAGCATTGAACATTATGCGGGAGTTGAACAACAGAATTGTTCCGTGCACTCTCTTTCTAACTATTTTTGTATTTCACAATTATATAGAATGGGGATCCTTATTTGAGACACTGATTAATGGTCTGAAACTCTGTTAGTTTCAATTCACATCTTAGTTAATAACCAGAAGTTCAGCTAGAAGATTATGTTCCCCTTTGCATAGTCAATGCCTAATACTAATTTAACTTAGTCATAAATATAATGCAAAATCGTTGATCAAGATTAATATTTTGTAATGTCTTGCTAGTAATATACATTATGTGTGCTAGATTGCATTGACAGGATTCAAGAGTCTGCCTCCATTATTTGAAAAAACTCCAAATGCTGTCCGTGAATTGACACTCGCAAGTAAGTCTTTCTACCTCTCATTCATATCTTTGTATAGTTTATACAATTCATGTTTTGGTGTCTTTCCTATATTCTGAGTTATTTTTTATTTTGCCCTCTTTTTGCAGGGGACATTTATGAGCATGCAGTTATCCTGAGCGTGAAGATTGAGGATCAGGATGCTTTTGAGAGAGACTTTTGCCAACTAAAGCCTTATTATACTGATGCCGCGTAAGTATCTGTCTTTAATTGTTTCATAGACTATCTAACCCTTATTTTGTCTTTTGCTTTAAATATGATAAGAACTAGATGTCTCTGGAGTTTCTATGCATTAAAATAGATGAAGAAAACTACGACTTTTGTTTTTAGTGTTACATGTTTCTTGAACCATGGTGTATGGGTAACTATATGATAATGTAGCTGAACATAAACATATTCTTTTAGTAAGTGTTTTCTTGAGCAAATTAGGATAGTAGTACTTGTTGTTTATGAAACAAAGGCATTATCTTATGAATGATATTTAGTATTGAAGGTATATAAATTGGTCCCATAAACATGGCAAGATGGAGTGCTTTTAACCAGGCTAGGGATACAATCAGGGCTTCATGAACTTCTATGTGGTTGAGCAGCTATTGTAATTTGGTGTACTCCCTCCGTTCCACAAAAGATGTCACACTTGTGGGATGGCACGAGATTTTAGGAGGTTTTGTTTTGTGTGTTAAGTGGAGAGAGAAAATATATTTTTATATAATAATGTGAGTGAACTTTTTCCAAAAAAAAAGGAAAGTGTGACATCTTTTATGGGACGGAGGGAATACTAGTTTCTGTGTACGCCTTGGACTATATATATCCACTCCACAGATGTGCATTTTAGTTCCAAACAATGTCCTAACTCTTATTCCATGTAATCGTGCAGTAGTCGTCTCCCACCTTCTCCCCAGGAGTACCCAATATTAGGTCTAAACCTGCTAAGACTCCTTGTGCAAAACAGAATAGCCGAATTCCACACTGAGTTGGAGTTGCTTTCTGCTAGTGCTTTGGAGAACCCTTGTATCAAGCATGCTGTCGAGCTAGAACAATCCTTCATGGAAGGAGCATATAACAGGGTGCTGACTGCTAGACAGGCTGTACCTCATGAAACATATGTCTATTTCATGGACTTGCTAGCAAAGACAGTCAGGTAAAATTTGTAGTCTTACAGATTACTGTACCATCATTGTCATGTATATATGTGTTTTTTTTTGGAACCATGTGAATTGCTTTGTTTGTGATTGTTGAATTGATTTATACTTTTTACACCTTTCTTATTTCTCCATTTTAAAGAAGAAAAACTGGTTTGGCCTATCTGATACTTTTGTGTTATAGTAATAGTTATTACTTGAATATGTGTGCAGCGTTAGAACTCAGTCATGTACTTCACAAAGGTTGATAGCCAACCTGTATGCACTTTGTTTGGGAGTTCAGTTTATGTCATTGTGTCTGCTTAGATGCAGCCTTACTGTGATGTTATGCTAGCATAGGAAGGATTGTGGAAAGTGGAAGAATGAACATGGATATTGGGAGCACGTATCTATTTTCCATCGCATTGTTCGATTAATCTCTAGTTGCTTTATTGCTTCTGGTGTTGTGCTTTGCGTCTGATCAGGCTTGGTCACCCCCTTCATGTTTGCTCTTCTTTTATGTTGACATCCTAATTCCAGGCCGTTCTGGATCTTGCCATAGTGTTGAATCCGTATTATACTTGGTCTTATTTTAATGTTTGATTATTTGTTGGTAGAGATGAGATAGCTGGGTGCAGTGAGAAGGCCTATGATTCTCTTTCAGTAAATGATGCACGTCAAATGTTGCTGTATTCGTCCGACAAGGAAGTAGTTGAATATATCAAGGAGGTAAAGTCGGTTGCATCCTGTTACCTCCTACTGCACTATTCGTAAATTGTAGGATTGAGTAAAGTAGTATCTCTTCTGTTGGCTTAAACAAAACTTAGTTTCACTAGCACCTTGGCATTCGGAAATTGCAGGAGCATCCTGAGTGGGAGGTCAAGAATGGGTTTGTGTTTTTCCGAAGAGCTAAGGAATCTGTAACTTGCAAGGAGATTCCGTCGCTGCAGCTGATCAACCAGACCCTCAGTTATGCGAGGGAGTTGGAGCGCATTGTGTGAGGGGCATATACGAGAAAATGCAACCCTTATCCGTGCTTCCTTTTTAATCTTCTCCATTTTGGTTGCATCAACCGTACTCTCGAAAATTAGAAGAAAAAAAACTATGGTTGATGACAGCAACCTCTTGTACTGAGGGATTTCATTTGCTAACTGCCTGCATCTCACTTGACTTTGCCTTGAGCTAAATTTTCATATTTGAAACCATGTTCTATTTCCTTGTTTTGTTCAATGGTACAAGCAAGTATTGCGTTGGTTGCATGTTAGCTATAAAATTTGTTTAATATATGACATTTTTGTTTTCTCAATCTTGTGCATTGGCTTGCAGATTTGGACATTTAATTTAGATTTAGATTTCTTCTAAATAAAATTAGTATGTTTGAAAATATCACCGCCATGGTCCATTGTTATATGCAGTACTGCTATAAGTTGTTTAGTTTTATCCGTAAAAATAATTATTACTATTTGGGTTTAATAGATTAAGTTAGCCCTATCAATATAATCTATACAAATATGGAGTATTAAAAGGAACTTGGTCTTCCATTCAAATTAGATGAAATTATTCACTTGCCTTCTATGCTACTCTCTTTCCAAGACTAAGTACTTCGGATATTAAAAATCATGGAATCAGATTATATTATTAAGCTTTTAATGTACGAGATCATATAAATAATACTACTATGATTATCGTTAAACTTTGGATGATTCCGATCATCTAAAATCTTGTTGAGAGTCAAAACGATGTATTATTTCAGCCCCATGTGTGGCCCAGCTGAATAATAAACGGAAAATTGTCATTTAATTAATTACAAGTTTAATTTGTGGACTTTTTGTCTATCTCATAAAATTGAATGAACATTATCATTAGTTTTTAATTGGGTTCTTGTACCATATATCCCTAACAAAAAAAATATCTCTAGACACCCTTAAATTCCTAATGAAAGACATAATCACGAATAAGGATTTCTTTTAGCCATTTTTCTGACAAAAACGCCCAAATCACTTGAAGGACAATTTAGTCAAATTGTGTCATACCCGGACACTTCCATCACTATGTAGTTTCTCATAAAATTAAATAAACTACTCCTTCCATCCCAAGAAGATGACCCATTTCTTGGGCCGCACGAGATTTTATACATCTTTATTTTGTGTGTTAGGTGAAGAGAGGAAAATAGGAGAGAAAGAATGAAGTAGAGATAAATGTGTTTCCAATTTTAGTAATGAGTCATCTTGGTTGGGATAAACCAAAAAGGAAAGTGTGTCATCTTTAGTGGGACTGAGGGAGTACATCATTAGTTCCTAACTGGGTTCTTGCACCACATATTCCTAACAATATATATATATATAGGGATGTATTTATATATATATATATATATAGGGTCCCCTTATATGCACAGCACAACCTTAGTGTAGAACTAGAGACTAAATATTGGCCAATAGATTTAAATTTAATGGCTAAGATTAAAGCTACTGCACGTTAATTCCGTATTTCATCCTATGAATTAATTAGTTCAGCCATGGGTAGCTTAGTCACTTTGTATATGAGTCAAATAGGGTAAAATTGTTTTTGGCGTAAATCAAGGGAGTATGAATCAGGGTAAAACAAAAACTCGCCCCATTCCCACTTCCCTCTCAACGCTTCAACCTCCCCCTCCCCCAATTCTCTTCTCCCCAACGCGGCATGGTAGTCCATTAGTTTGATTCATTCCTTCCGTCGTCATTCTCAACCCCAGCTATCTGCCTAATTTCAACATGGTGGACACAAGACGCAGAAAATTGAACGGTAATTGTTGTCTTCATCGATTTTTACAGTCTACAAAAATCCTACAAAGTAATCTCTAACTTGTAGATGAGTGGATGTTGCATTCCAGAACTTCAGCCGGTGCGGGTGAGTTCTATTCCTTAGTTAATTTAGTTTAGATTTTGTTTTTTCTAATTCTCGTTTTGCTTAAATAAGTTCAGGGCATGCAGTAATTTAGTTCATCCTTTATGTTTTCTGATTCTCGTTTTACTTAAGCCTAGTACCATTGTCTTCAATTGGAAAAAGTAAACGAGGACGCCTTCCTAAAACCAAACCGAGGTCCACCCCAATCCCGATGGAACCAAACCGTTCGGGTGAGCTATCCCAATTCTGGAAATTTAATTTTGTTCACATTTTTTCGTTTGATTAGTTGATTAAAGTTTTTGTTTTTCATTCAGTCTTGGGTGAATTTATTAGATGAAGTATTTTCGACTGAATTTATCAAGTTATAAGATGAAGTATGTTCAACATCGGCTGAAATATTTTTCGATTGTATGATACTCTGGATTCTATTTGTGGTTTGTTGTAACTGAATTCTGTTTGTGGTTTGCTGTAACTTAACTTGTATGATTATTTCAACCATAAAAAAGTTTATTACATACTCTTATTTTCATTCAAGAGTCAAAGATGCTTGTGTTGTATCTGAATTTGTGAACAGATAAAATTGTGAACAGATATGCAGTCATATATGCTTATGTGTTATCTGTTGTTATGTTGTATCTATTGTATATGAATTTGGTCAGGGTTATATCTGGTGTATATATAAAAATTTTGTGAATGAAGTGTGCACATTATAAGACGAATTGTTTCTAATCTCTTAGTTATATCTGGTGTATATATATATAATTTTTGTGAATGAAGTGTGCGCATTATAAGATGAATTATTTCTAATCTCTTATCAAACGATTCTCACCATGGTGGACACAAGGCGGGCCAAATTGAACGGTATTTGTTTATTTTAACTGTATACGATGAATTTATTACAGTGTAAGATGAAGACATTTCACATTAAGATGAAGAAATTATATCATAAGATAAAGTTATCTGTTTTAGGATTGTTCAAATTTGTTCATTTTAACCGAAATGTTTCCGTTTCTCGGGTGGATTTATTTCATTATAAGATGAAGAAAAGTGATTACAAGATGAATTGATTCCATACTTTAATTTCTAATTTCTATTCATGCTTTAGTGTATTTTTGGTGGCGAGTTCTGATTTTTTTTTTGTTCGTTTAAATTATAAAGATGGTTATGTAGTTGGAATTTGGTCTTTGGTGAAGTGTAGATGTATTTTGGTAATGATATAATTGAACACAGGTAAAACAACAACTGCTTGTGCAAAACTTGGGGGTGGGCAATCCAGTAGGCATGACCCAAGAGTGCCACCCGTGTTTGAGGAAACGACTAGAAAGAAAAATTGAGTGTTGTCTTTGGATCACATTCTACGATAATTCAATTGATGTCTATAATATTTTTTTACAGTTTTGGTTCAGATTTTTGGATTTCAAGAAAGCTATTCAAGAGATGAGTGATTACGGTATAAGATGAAATGACTATGGTATAATATGAAGTTACTACTTTATTGGATGCAGTGATTTTATTCATATTTGGTTTGTTTCAAATTTGATTATTTTTTGGAAAGGTACAATTTAGAATTTGAAGTTATTATATTAAAAGATGAAGTAATATGAGTATAAGATGAAATTGTTACATTTTAAAATGTAATTCTTTCTTTCAACTTTGAGTCATTTCAATTTTTGATTCATTTTTCGAGGAGTTCATATTTGATTCAACTTAACTGGTGTGTTTTCAAGGCTCAGTTGACATTACAACATTATAAGATGAAGTGGTTACAATATTTGATGAAGTTATAACCTTATAAGATGTAGTGATTTGTTTCATATTTGGTTCATTTGAAATTGGGTTCATTTTTTTGGATGAAGTTATAACATTATATGATGAAGTTATAAAAGTATAAGATGCAGGTATAATATTATATAAAAAATAGCTTCGGAATAACAATGCGAAAAACTTCATTATATAGTGTAATTCAAAAACGCATTAAATTAATTGGAAAAGATGAATGGCATCAATCTTTATAAAAGTGTTAATTCATTGTCATTCCAGAGAATATAAAAGTAATAGTATAACATTGAAACAGAATATATAAAAACTTCATCATGTATGTAAAACGATGCATCACACTGAAAATGTAGTTCAACTACTTTAAAATTAAAGAAGTTCAAAAACTGAAAAATTACATCTAAAATTGATTTAAGATCAAAATTGACTCGCGACTCACGATCACAATTGAGTCAAACAACGAGCCTATCATACATGGCATTAGGGATCTTGAACTACTTTTTTTTCTGCTTCTCCTTTAACCTTTTGCGATTCCTTGCATCATGATCAAACATTATGGAAAATCAGTCGTTGCTTGTAAGATGCTTAAAACTACTATAATAATAAAAAAGATAATCGTATCACTGCTCCTATAAAACGGTTGATCGCAAAATATAACAAGTTCATTACTAAAACAAAACAATTCATCCCAAATGATAATCAGTTCATTACTCGAACAAAACACATAATCAGTAATCATTCGACATTCATAACAATCAAACACATAAATTACTAGATACATAAACTGTTACAATTCGACATTCAAAAATCAAACAAAATCATTGAATTTATTGAATACATTAATCACTAAAATAAGTATTTGAATACATTAATCATTCGATAAATCTGTCGTCGACCACGTAGCATAACAGATACAACAAGAAACGATAGAACTAACTAGGATCGCTTGATTCTTCAGAATTTATTGTAACTCATCAAATATTGTTCCTGAGGCTCTTGATTAATCTCGGTTGAAGCATGTCCATTCGCTGCTTCATGTGTAAAATCAGTCGTCGGAGAAAGATCAATCGAGGTGCATTGACGTATTAGTAAAATCATCTCTACGCGTTTGGGGTGCTTGAATGTTCCATTGCAGCAAACCAAGATATTTAGTTATGAAGATTAAAAAATGGGTCTGCCCTGGTTCTAGCGATGGAATGGAAATGCAGATTTAATTGAGAACAAGAGATTGCAGTTTCATCGTATACAAATCTCTACCATATTTACGTGACTTGAATTAAGGAAGAAATGATAACTGCCAAAGTTGGAATGACAAAACAATCCCCCAGCTCTGATTTTCGAATTAAATTAATGGAAATATGTAATATTTGATATTAAATGCTTGAATTAATTATGACCACAAGATTATAAAAATATGTGGACAAGATTCAGTCTTTAGTTCGGTCATTAAAAATAGTTCGACATCGAATACAATCCTATATATATATATATATATATATATATATATATATATACCCAAACACACCTAATGAAAGACATAATCACAAATAGGTTTTTTAGCCACTTTTTCAGATGAAAACACCCAAATCACTTGAAGGGCAATATAGTCAAATTGTGTCATACCTACACACTTATGTCGTAGTCTCTTATACCTGCACACTTCTGTCAAAATAAGTCTTTGGTTCATGGATGGGATCCATGCGGACTTGGATTCCCTCATGTGAATCACAGCACCCCAAGTCCGAATAATGGGGTATGAGTGCACTAACACCCCTTGTTGTGATTCCTCCACACCAGGAGATCCAAGTCCGAATCTATCCCCAGAACCCCATCCTTGGTTCATATTACCCCAAGCTGCGGGCTTCTCTCTATCTCTCTTTATCTTCATTTTTATATGTTGGGAGGCCAAAACTTATTCATTCAATTCCTCTCTCTATTCAATTCCTTTCTCTCATTTTCGGTTTGGTTTTTGATATAGTTCATACAGTATTTAATTTCACGTTATTAATGTTTAAGTAGGATTGGTTTTTTATAGTTTTGGTCCAGTAATATATTTCATATTGTAGAATTAATTTTACGCCATTTTGATAATTATCTTGAACATTTAAAAATAAAAAAATGTTCCATAAAATATAAAAAAATTAAAGGAGAAAAGTATGTGCTGTTGTTTGAAAGAAATTTAGTTTTTTTAAAAATATTTTTATTCTATTATAGAATATCTTTTATTTTTCTTATACTAGTAGTATAAAACATTATATACTGTTTAATTATCAAAATTTGAGAATATTAAAATGATTATGAAAAAAATTACTTCAAAATAAAATATATATAACTGAAACTTATGATAAAGTCAATACTACAATATAATTAAGAAATATGAAACATAAACAAAAAGATTGATATGATAAAAAATGATTGATTCAATAGTAGTACTTTTTTAGTATAGAAAATAAAATATTATAAATGTATATAAAAAATTCAATATGAAATATAACTAAATATGGAATACATACGAAGTGAAAAGTGAACATAAAGAAATAAGAGGAAAAGAAACATATATGGACGTATAAATACTGAGATTTTATTTTCCAATATAGACGTATAAATGTTGATAAAAAGAAACAACTTTAATGTTCAAGTAACTGGGTTTTTTTCAGGACAACGACATGAAGTCTGGATGAATGCAACTCGGCAATGTTAGCAATAAAGTGGAGTGACAAAAAGGCCCTTATACAAGGTCTGAACCTCATTTGTGATTATTTCTTTGGTTAAGATTGTTTGGCGATTTTCTTTTTTGTTAGAGGCTTGTGGTATAAGAACCCTAAACGTTAGGGACTAACGGTGCAGTTCACTCTATAAAATTAGTTCATTAAATCATAACTTTTTCGCATTTCTCCATTGTCTCCTATAACTAAAATTTTGATGATTTTTAAATCGATTTTTGGTTAACTTTTCAATAAATCTAGCATTATTCCACGATGACCGATTTTAGATAATTATTATGTAATTAATGAAGATATAATGATGAAAAATATAAAACTCACAATAAATTTTATTAAAATTTTATTTGTATTATAATTGAAATATGTATAAAAATTAAGCTAGTTTTATAAGTTTCGATGAAATCAAAATCAACTAAAAATTATGAGTTAAATGATAAATTTTCATTAATAAAAATAAAAAAGCCTTGTTTTAAATCAAAGCGGAGAACCTGATAAATCTCTCGTCAAATTTCTTCTTCAAATCTATCAATTTCATATCCACATCATCTATACTAATCTACCGTGCCAATTTGATGAAAGGACATTTTTATCCTTTTTGGCGGGAAATTGTAAAGCTATTTTGTTTGCCCTTTAGGTCATTTTGAGAAATGATAACCATTGTATAGAAAAAAGGCAGCCATATAGAGCAATAGTGGCTTCTCAAATAGTCCAACCAAATGCAAACTTCTTGAAGAAGATTTGAAACACTTTTAAACACCAAACCTTGAAATCAAAGATTAAATCTTTAGAAAATAAAACAAAGAGAAAAGTGGAAAAACAAAATCTGCTCACCATACCTATCGGAAAAATGACGTACGGCGGGGGGAGGGGTGTCGGCAGTGGCGGCGGCCGACGGTGCGAGGCGCGGAGGAGGCCGAGGCCTCCGCCTGTGCATGCACAGTGGCGGCGGCGGCGGCAGAGCCGAGGGAGAGAAAGAAGGAGTGGGAGAGGAAGGAGGTGATGGAGTGGAAGCTGGGCGGCAGGGGCAGATCGGCGGCGGAGGCGGATCCGCAGCGGCAGCGGCGGTACGGTGAAGGGGGAGAGAAACCGACAGAGAGAGAGAGAGAGAGTGCAGACTGCTGCTGTCCGGATACGGCCGGACTACCGGGAGGAGGATGGCGCAGCCGCCGCCTGTTCATACACAGTGGCGGAGGCGGCAGATCGAGAGAGAGAGGGCGGCGGCGCGAGGCTGGAGAGAAGAGAGAAGAGAGAAAGAGGGAGAGAAGGGAGAGAGACAGAAACGAGAGGGGGAAGGGGACGCTGCCGGAGACGGCAGCGCTGGTAGAGCGGCGGGACGGCGGCAACAAGGCAGGGAGGAAGGGAGAGTCATTTTTTTTTGGTGAATGAGGGAGGAAGAAGAAGACCTAAGGTATTTGAATGTGGGTTTCTTTATTTGGACTCATGATTTAATTATTTGGGCTATGCAAATATAAATTTGAGCCCAACTACTTCTAAATAAATTGGGGCTGCAGTGCATGGTGAATGTGAGGCCCGATTTCGAATTTAATTATTTCTGGGCTTAAATCAAAATGGTTAAGTAAGATATAATGATTTGTTATGATCCATGTTGCTATATTTTTGTAGAATAATCTATCAATCATAATCTAAAGTGTCAGTTGAATGAAAAGACTTATTTGCCCTTTTTGGCGGGAAATTGTGAAGCTATTTTGTTTGCCCTTTTGGTCATTTTGAGTTAGTAGGCTTTTAGTACTTTTTATAAAACTATGTAATCAATTTATAGCATCTTTCTTGATTAAATACAGTTTTTAATTTGCATTTTTTATTTATTGGACTTTGTATAATATATATTTTTAAATACTTTTTTTAATAAATAATTAAGTCTATATATATAGTTAGAATTGACTTTGATTTACTTATATTTCTATCTTTTAGACTTTCCAAAATTTTGAAATATGTATATATTAAATTTAAATTTGGCTAAACCAAAATAATTATAAAAAGTGAAGTTAAATTAATGTTATTATTAAACAATGAACAATATTGCATCACAAGAACATTTTTATTAATACGAACACATGCTATGTGTTAGTTTCGTGATGTTAGATCGTATACGTGATGTTACTTCTACTCAAGAGGGAAAACAAAATTTTGAAGTCTTTTTTACTAAGTAATTAAATTCATAGTATATAGTTAGAATTGAGTTACTCATATTTCTCCTTTTAGATTTTTCAAAATATTGGAATATGTAACTATATTATCACATATTGAAATAAAATTTGGCTAAACCAAATAATAATTAATAAAATACCAAATAATAATGATAAAAAGGCGAAACTAAATTAATATCAATATCAAACCCAGAACAATATTGCATCACACTTAACATTTTTATTAATACGAACGCATACTATATGTTATTTTCTTTATATTAGATCGTAAATTTGGTGTTACTTCAACTCAAGAGGGACGATAAAATTTTCAAGTATTTTTTAATTTTTCTTAGTTTAGATATATTTTCCTGTATTGAATTTAAATTTGGCATAAATGAATATATTAATTGTGAAAAAATATTTATTTTTGTATTTGCTTGCTCATGTTGGCCTATTTCTTAAAAGTCATTTTTTAGTCATTGACAATTATGTGTTGCAATTTCAAGAGTAACGAGTCCATCAATAATTAAAGGTTTTAGTCTATACTGAGGGGTAATTACACCATACATACAAAATGTTTCACTAATGTTTAAATTTGTAAAAAAGTTTTAAATTAGCATATATCAGACAGAAAGTTTGATTATTGTTTTTAAATTTCAATATTTTGAGTTATTCAGTTGGATTAGTATGAAATATAAATTATACTTTTATAGTATTCCCTCTGTCCTAACTAAGTTGAGTCAAAACTTTTTGGCACGACGGTTAAGAAATTGTGTTAAAAAGTAGAAGAGAAAAATAAAGTAAGAAAGATAAAGAGAAAGTAAAGTAGATGATGGAATTAAATAAAAGTGATGGGATGTTTTTTTAGTCAAAAAAAGGAAACGACTCAACTTAGTTGGGACATCCCAAAAAGGAAACTTAGTTGGAACGGAGGGAGTAGCATATTGTGATTGAGACGAGTTAGTGAAATTTGAAGTTCACTTACTAAAATAAAAGAGTAAAATGAGATCATTATATATGGATGAAGCGAAAATGAAATAAAATTATAATTCTTCGCTGACAAAGGAAGTATGTATATATTGTGCAGCCCATACCACAATTTTTTTCTGAGTCGTAGAGGTCTCAAGATTTTAGTTTGTGGAGATGAAGATGATAATAGAAGCGATGCTACTGTTAATATTGTTTACAAAGAAGTTTTTCAAAACTTATGAACTATTGGTTGGTTTGTTATTGTTTTCTAATTTTCTCTTTAATCTCTACTCAAATAACAAGTTCTTTATTTATGTATTATATTCTAACTAACGCATACTCTTTGATCATTAGTCATACATCTCTTATTTGTTTTTGTAATATTGTCCAATAATTTCACGGCTTCTGCTCCGATTGCCGTCTCTCAAAACATAGGTTTCTCATTCATACCATCTGTTTACCAAATTGAGGAAGCTACAATCGCACCACAACTTGGATACACGCGATATTTATACTTCTATAAACGTATTTGTACACCCAATTTTCTCGTTTCTACTTTGACGCGGGGTAATTCGACGATACAGTCATGGCTTACGACGACGCGTAAGTGCTCCTCCCCAATTTCCCGATTTCTGATTGTTGAATTAGGTTTTTCATTCATATTTTGTGTGTGCGTGTTTCCGTAAAGCTTGAGTTTTGATTGGGAATCAGGGGGCTTCTGTGGATTTATTGCTCTGTCGTTTATGGGTGTACGAGTTTCTATGTTGAATTGGGGCTACAAAATCATTGATTGGCATTTTATGATGTGAATTTAGCTACCGTGATGAAGAAGGCGAGCCATTGGTGGACTTCGATGATGATGTCCGATCTGAAGGGGAACAGCCCCAGGATCTCTTCGATGACATAGATGATTCCGTCTATGACCGCAGGGAGAGGTCTCCAACTCCGGTGTTAAATGACTCGAGTTCTAGGCCTCGGAAGCGATTGATTAAAAAATCAGCTGTTAAAGAACCAGGCCCCATAGATTTTGGATTAGATGACGATGATGTAGGTGGGGATTATGGCCGGGAGGATGATGTGTCTGGGTTGGTGAGAGATGATTACTCTGATGGCGGAAAGAGGAAGAGGGACAAAGAGGAGAAATTAAGAATTCTGGAGAAAAACAGAAAGGCTGAGAAGGAGAAGAAGTTTAAGGTTAGGAAGAGTGGAGGAGGAAGGATGAAGGATCATCAGGCAGATCCAGAGATGAAAGAGATGTGGGACACTATTGCGGGTGACAATTCTGAGGTTATAATTGTTTTCTCGTCAATTGTTTCATTCTCGAACTAGTTTCTCTTCTTTATCGGTGCTTGCTGTGTAGGTTATCATCATCTCATCTGCTTGTTGGTATAAAATGCATTGACAAGTGTCCAGTGGCTCATGTTGCTATATTATGGATTTAAAATTGTATTGGTGAATATAATAATCTGATTTTGAACTTTTATTCTACAAGTTGAATTTACGGAAATTTTGTGAAGCTATAGTTTGGCTTTTACGCATGTGCATAGCCAAATTTGGGTAATATCATGCTCCCTGAATTTGAGGATCTGATCTGATGCCTTAATAAGTGCAGTTCACGATTTTTGATGACCCAGTATTAATCACATCATTGTTGGTGTTCATGTTTGGTTAGTTATATTAATTGTCTGATGATGACATGCATCTTCAATGTTGACTGGTTTTTACCCAAACTTTTTCAGGATGACCAAGAAGGTGTTCGGACTCTGGATGATGATAATTTCATCGATGATACTGGCGTAGATCCTTCTGACCGTTATGCAAGTGACCGTGAACATTCTCCAAGTCGAGCTCCCGAGGTTTGAATTACATCTTGTGTAGAGTATGCACTTGTTCTATAGCTTTGTGAATTTGCAGTTTCTTTTCTATATAACTAATTTTGGAAGGTCTATAATCTAAACCTTAAAAAAGTCAAGTTACTGTTCTTTTCTGTTTTATTCATTTGCTTTTTCATTCTAATATCGCATTCTTAATTTGTAGGCAGAGGAGGGAGAAGAGGATGATGAAATCAAGGAACTCTTCAAGGCTGGAAGGAAAAAGAAGAAGAGTGAAAAAAGTCCTGCTGAAATTGCATTGCTAGTTGAGAATGTGATGGCTGAGCTCGAGGTGGTTGCAGAAGAAGATGCAGAGCTCAATAGACAGGGGAAACCTGCAATCAATAAGTTGAAAAAGCTGTCCCTTCTGACAGATGTTCTCTCAAAGTTAGTTATTATCCTTAAACATTTTGGGCATCTCCTTATGCTCATAAGCTCCTTATTTTCAGTTTTCTGGCCTATGACCATGCTCATATGATACTAGTTTTATTTGTTTTTAATAAGGATTGAGTATCATGCAGAAAGCAACTCCAGCAAGAGTTTCTTGATCATGGAGTTTTGACTCTCTTAAAGAATTGGCTTGAGCCTTTGCCAGATGGAAGCTTACCAAATATTAATGTTCGTGCTGCTGTTTTGAAGATCCTAAATGATGTGTGTAATTCAGTTCTTCTTCGATTACTTTGTCCATTCTGTGAATTTAAAACATCTGGGGAGTGGAGGCCTAATTGTTTGTACTTCTGCAGTTCCCAATTGACTTAGAGCAGTATGACCGCAAAGAACAGCTAAAAAAGAGCGGACTAGGCAAGGTCAGTGTTAGCTTCGATTTAAATTTTCATATGGTTATATCTTTAAACCTATCTCCTTCTATGTGGTTATAATTACT
The DNA here is from genome assembly GCF_004379255.2 of Salvia splendens. Classification (NCBI taxonomy): domain Eukaryota; kingdom Viridiplantae; phylum Streptophyta; class Magnoliopsida; order Lamiales; family Lamiaceae; genus Salvia; species Salvia splendens. Next base: position 21,994,947 of record NC_056043.1, on the reverse strand, counting down.
ATTAATAACTTGTGAGGGAGTGAATGATTGATCTGGAAAAAAGATTTTCTGTAGCAAGGTAGTAAAATATGTCCTTTTGACCTCATTTGATATGTTTCCCCTCCATTTACTTACTCACTCTAATAGTTGTCTTGACTTTATATCTTGAGAATCTTTATTTTGATTTCTTAAATGTTGAGTCCTAAATTATCTTCCCCTATGATATTTTCTCATCGTGTTTTATATTGTAACCATGTTATCAAGTTTTTCTCTGTTTTGTTGATTGTCATTCAAATATACATTCTTTCTGTATTTTTTTTCTACTGCATTTATATATGTATGTTTTTGCTGGCTTGCTTGGGGATTGAGCTTGATACTGCATCATATTTTGGTAGGTCATTATGTTTTTGTCAAAGGTTGATGAGGAAACTACTGCCAACCGGAAACTTGCCAAAGAATTGGTGGATAAATGGGTAATATAACTGTTTCCCCTTAATTCATTAAAGAATTTATTGCTCCTCGACTGTTGTGGAGGAATATCCTGGTTGTTTGTGAACAAGCTGTGGTGCTTGAAAAGTGATAATTGCTAGTTTTGTTTTGATCAGAGTTAAAATCCTTTTCTTTTTAGTTAATTTTTTTTTCCGAGAAGATACTAATTATTCTGTATCTAAATAAAATTAAACAATTCAAGGAAATCACATCCTTTGTCAGTTACTATTTGTTATTAATGGCTTAAGAATCACTTGACTTTGTGGATGTAATTGGTACAGAGCCGACCAATTTTCAATAAGAGCACAAGGTTTGAAGACATGAAAAACTTTGAGGACGAAAGAAGCTACAGAAGGCCACCTGCTAAAAAGTAATTATAATCTACCCTATGACTGGAGAGCTACTCTATTTTTGAAAGTCAATCAGCACTGACAAATTTCTCTTGTTGATCTTTGACAGGGTAATGAATAATGCAGCAGGAAGAGCATCACGGGATGATGATCTGGATTTTTCGCAGTAAGAATCAGTTGCAGTTTACCTGTTACTTCCTTATTTGCATTGGAACTTCAACCTGTTATATATTTATGATTATCACGATTGTTGCATCAAATTTTCTGTTTACGTACGTACACGTCAATGTGCAGGGAGCGAAAATCTAGTCAGTCATCTTCGAGGCAACATGCCTCTAGGCCTGAAGCAATGTCCATGGACTTTATGGTTCGTCCTCAATCCAAGGTTGATCCAGAAGCAGTACGAGCTCGTGCTAAACAAATGGTACAAGATCAGCGTAGGGCAAAGGTTGGTAGTTCTTTCATGAAACAGACAAATCTCAGATGGAATACCAGTTTTGGGAAAAATATAGGGCTTGATTAAAAGAAAGTTTTCATGAGAAATATCAGACCTTTCCTTGAAGAGATTGTTGTTTGTAATCCCCATAGATTTTTAATAGCATAAATAGATGTTCAGAAATGGTAGTAGTTTATAAGTGCTTTTGTTGTTTTATATATGCAGATGAATAAGAAGTTGCAACAGCTGAAAGCGCCTAAACGGAAGCAACTACAGGCTACAAAGCTCAGCGTGGAGGGTCGTGGCATGGTGAAATATCTGTAATCCTCTCGTTTGGGTATTAACACGAATGTGGCGTGTTGCTTGCTGTATCCCAGTTACTTGCATGGGATGAAATGGATATACTAATAAGCTGCATCAGTTTTGAGTGGTGGATGAAAGCATCTGGTCAATCTGGGTGACCTTGATTGAATGTGTGTGGGGAAGTGTTTGCTGCGTTGATCAACCTTCCATAATGTGTGTGTTATTGCATCCTGGAATTGGATCGTGGACAAGTAATCCTTTTATGCTACCTTTGTTATTGCTCTCATATATGAATATATCAATGTTTTTAGTTATAAATCTATCATAACTTCCATTGTTTAACTGAATATCTCGGTGTTTACTAGAAAAGTCGTACTTCATCTGTCCCATAAAAATAGAGACATTCTTAATTACGTACAAAGGAAATAATTAACCAGATTTAAACTCTCAATAGTAACCGATGCAAGTAAATAATGTAAGCAGAAACAGTGTCTACGTGTATCAAAACCATGATTTTACATAATTTTTTCACTTATCTATAGGGGAATTTGTTCTTCAGTAGTAAGGGCTTAGTATGACTTTTCGAAATTTTAAATATTTACAAGTAAAAAAGAATTAAAAAAAAAATTGGGGTAAGGGCTTGTGCCCTACCCGCTTACCTAGTGTGTCCGTCCCTGATCGTCATCCATGGAGATGGAGTCACTGAGTCGGGTAGGGCCGTATGCTGTGTGAAAGTAAAATCGAGGTGAATCCTTGCACATATGGCAAATGAATAAGCTGCTTTCTCTTGGCACGACTATGGATCAAAGGCTAAAACCATAAAAAATTTGAGGTAAAACAATAAGGATGAAAAGATAAGAGAATGAAGAAGGTGTTAGGAATAAGAGAACCAACCCATTTGGGACCTTGGATCTTCTTCAAGAAGATGAAAACAACTCTTACTACTTATACCAAAGCAACTCACCTACCATTACCTAAGTAACACAAGATCACTCAAGCAACCATGAAATATGAAATTTTAGATAAAACTCTTCCATTCAAATGAGAGGAACTAAACTCAAGGTTAAACCAAAGTGACAGTACACGAGTTTTTATATTTAGGATTACAAAAAGGTGAAAAGTCTAAAAAAAATTGCAAGTCTACGCTTATGCACACATGGTCAGGTGGCTTGTGGCACCGAGTTTCACCCGGTCGGGTACGAGTTTCTGTCCTACACACTTCGCCTTCGCTACCCGATAAAGTGCACTACTCCCACCCGGTTGGATCCAGGCCCCTGAACTCCGTCAGCTCCAAATACTCCCCTTCCGGCGTCTTGTTTAGGCTCGACCATTTCGTCCTTGCTTCAAGCACCATTTTCATGGCACGTTTCCGTTCGATACTCGACTAATCTTGTTGGATGACGTTGCTCAAAACTTTTTGTGATGTGCGAGTCATCTATTGAGTTCGAGGTCGACCTAAGTCCTTCAATGGGTTGTTCCATGATGCGAGTTACCTAGTTTTGAGCATCATCTACATTACTAATAAGAAGGTATAGTCAAATCTAATGTGGAAAGATCCATCATGGTCGGAGTATTAAAACCATACACAACCTTTGCAACAAATAAAATTGTCAATTCCCAAGACACCTCAAAATAACATACAAATATATAATTTCTTATCATAAGTAGGGTAATTCAATTGAGCATGATTAAGTTTTTCAAAAGAGTAAGCTATGAGTTTTACTTCTTGCTTTAAAACTCCACTTGTATCATATTTAAGTTTAAAAGTTTTTTCAATATTAGGCAAAGCACATGAATGGACATTTGTAAGATCATTATTCTTGTTAGTTAGTATACTAAAAAATATGTTTAGAGTGATTTATACATGTAAAATCTATCTGCATTTTATTTACTTAGGCATCGTTTGATAGTCATGTTATGTTTCGACTAGACATGATACAAATAGTGATAGTTATCATAGTATTGATTAGTTAATTTATCTTGATTGAGTGTTTGGTAGCTAAGGATAATTGTGAGTTATCCTATTTAGATGTTTGGTACAACAAGTTACAAATAAAGATAAAATTTAGAATTGTCGAAATTATCCTCATTAATTTAATTTAATGATTAAAATATCCCCATGTTGCCTTAATTTTGGATGGTTTTGGCAATTTGTTGACGATGAAAAATATCCAAGCACACCATTTCTTATTATATAAAATGCTAAAAATGGAGCACATAATAAATTTAATCATAACTTAAATATTTCATTTTTTAATTTTTATTATATAATTTTATGTAGATTGAAATATAATTAAAGTATTTTGTATAAAATATAGTGTATATATAAATATGACTATATATAAAATTGATGGGTAAAATTATATTTTCATAAAACTAACTAGGTTGACCAGATATGTAACCTAGGCAAATAGGTAGTTACATTGTTGCTTGAAACATAGGCTTTTAAGTGGGCTTTGTCCGGGCCGGATACAAAACACGGGTCATGCGGATTTGTAACATAGCTATCAAACACACAACTAAACTCGGATAAGTCCTTCTATCTAACTGTAATATAGCTACCAAACGGCCCCTTAGGAGAAGAAATAAGTTTTTCCATGGTTCTTTGCTTATTCTTTATATCATACATTTATGTAATTTAAGCAAATGAGTGTAAGTCAATATCATAAGTAAAATAGTCACAACCTAGATATTTATAGATTTTTTATTTGGATACTTATCAAATAAAAAGCTCCAATATTTATCCAAAAGTTTTCTTACTTGGAAACTTACTCCCTCCGTTCTCATTAATTATTTATTTTTGTCATTTTCATTCGTCCCTATTAATTATCTGTTGAGAAAAGGATAAGTATTAAAGAAGAATGGAGTTTCAATATTGGAAAGTTGATCATGTCTGCCTTGTTCCAATAATAGTGTAGTTCCAATAATACATTTATTGTAGGATCTCAAGGGTTACCAACATCCCTATAAATATATGGGTGTTGAGTACCATTTCATCATCCAATTCAATACAATTATTTTCTCCCATTGCTTTCTTCTCTAAATGTGTTGCATGTACCATTTAACATGGTATCAGAGCGGGTTTGGACTCAGATAAGGTATCATCATCGTCCTTGATACCTTTCTCTGCCCTTTCTCGTTTTTTTTTTCCTTTTTTTCCGTTGTACATGTAACCATAAGACAAAATGTCAAGTGACAACAGAATAATACCTGAAACCTCAGATTCATCTATGGCAGATGAATTTGCCCGGCACTTAGCCAATTTTATGCGCAATAGTTTTGCGACAAACCAACCAAATCCACCAGAAACAGCTGCCATGCCATACAGAATTGACACGCATCCCCTCTACATCGGTGGGAACAAGTTGAATGGAGAAAATTACGCCCATTGCTTTCTTCTCTAAATGTGTTGCATGTACCATTTAACATGGTATCAGAGCGGGTTTGGACTCAGATAAGGTATCATCATCGTCCTTGATACCTTTCTCTGCCCTTTCTCGTTTTTTTTTCCTTTTTTCCGTTGTACATGTAACCATAAGACAAAATGTCAAGTGACAACAGAATAATACCTGAAACCTCAGATTCATCTATGGCAGATGAATTTGCCCGGCACTTAGCCAATTTTATGCGCAATAGTTTTGCGACAAACCAACCAAATCCACCAGAAACAGCTGCCATGCCATACAGAATTGACACGCATCCCCTCTACATCGGTGGGAACAAGTTGAATGGAGAAAATTACGCCCTTTGGTCCATGGTGGTGAAGACGGCAATAAGCGGTCGGGGAATGGTCTCTCACGTCACCGGAGTGCCTCCTCCCCCACCGTGAACCGATCCAGCCTTCATACAATGGCAACAAGCCGATCACTGTGTGGTCACTTGGTTGATACAAAACATCGAGCCTCGACTGGTTAGTCGAGTTTTACAACATCCGACGGCGAAGCATATCTGGGATGCTTTGGCAGTCACATATGTGAGCGGAAGAGATAAAATCCCGGTGTATGATCTTCAGTTCAAAGCAACCACACTGAGACAAGGAAGCAGTTGTACTGTGATAACAAAGCCGCTATAAGCATCTCACAAAATCCAGTACAACATGATCGAACGAAGCATGTGGAGGTTGACAGACACTTCATCAAAGAAAACATTGGGAATGAGATTGTTGAACTCCCTTTTGTTCGCTCTGAGGATCAACTTGCCGACATCCTAACTAAAGCAGTCAACTCAAGGAGTTTTGAAGATATGCTTTCCAAATTGAGTTTTGGAGATCCCACCACTCAATTTGAGGGAGAGTGTTGAGAAAAGGATAAACATTAAAGAAGAATGGAGTTCCAAGATTGGAACGTTTATCATGCCTGCCTTGTTCCAATAATAGTGTAGTTCAAAGAATACATTTATTGTAGGATCTCAAGGGTCACCAACATCCCTATAAATATATGGGTGCTGAGTACCATTTCATCATCCAATTCAATACAATTATTTTCTCTCATTGCTTTCTTCTCTAAATGTGTTGCATGTACCATTTAATATTGTCCACTTTCATTTTTTATCGTAAATGATAAGTACGACACACACTCCACTAACTCGTTACATTAACATTTTATTATAAAATTAATATAGAAAAATAAGACTCATATTCTATTAATTTTTTTCAATTTACTTTTGTTTGAATTTTAAAACCTAATAAACATTGGTGTAGATAATTTGGCTCCGAGTAACAGGCTTCGATATTCAATTAAAAAACATTAGTGTCCAAAATTGTTCTGGGATTTGATATTCAATTAATGTATTTGGCACGTATATGAATACGCGAAATTGTTGCTCGTATTTGGCACGTGACAAATACCAGTTTCCCAACTGTAATCAACACCCCCAGCTTCTGTGTTCATACTTTCTTCAACTTCTCTCTCGATTCCGCTTTCGTAGAATTATTCTCCTCTTATATAGGTAACCTCTGTATTCATTCTCTCTTTTCTGGTGGTTGTTGTGGATTTATTGTCATCGCATGTGATCTCAATCGCTATTGCACAATTTCGGAATTTCTTTTGGTAATTGGACTATGTGTGTGTTTTAGAATGATCGTCGGTCTCAATTGAATGTTTTCAAAATATTTGTTTGCGTTGTGTTTCTGTATGTGCGTTCAACGAATTTTCGGATTTTGATTCATCTGGTTTTTTCAATTTATGAGTGGAAGATGGTGTCCGCATATTAATTCAGTGAAATCATGTATCTAAACCTAAAATTGGAAAATAAGTAAGTATTTTGATTAGCAACCACAGTGCTTGAGCGGGGATAATCGCTATTAGTAGGACATTTTCAGGTGGATGATATTGCTGTGACAAAGGTAGATGTTTTGGCGATCGTATTTTAGTCCTACTTCTGTTAAATTATTTACTAATCAAATATCAGATAAATTGTTTTGGAATTTCCTTTTGAGTGGAAGTATTTGATCAGCTCAAAAGACAGCTTACCAGTTGATTTAGGTCACAAATTTTCAGTACTAGTCATCTTGCAAGTTGGTCCTTGTTGGTATTATCATTACATCTCATGATTGTTGTCTCCTGCATTCTTCTTTTCTCGAAAGTTCAGCTTTTCCAAATAATTTTTATAGGTTTAGTTGGGGGCAACTCCATCGTGTGTTTTACTAATGTAACAGAGGATAAACATTTCCGTTATGTCTCTCAACAAATGCAGATGTCGACTGTTCATTCATCTTCTAAAGCCAGCCTGCCATCATGGTTTTATTTCATCTTGATTATAGACAACACTATTGGACCTCACATTGAGTGATTATGAATCGATAAATGAAAATACATTTTTTATAATTTTCTGTCGCCACACACGCTTCTTTTGCTATTGGGTTGTACTAGTATTCTTATCTGTTTTGTAATGTGCTTTAAGCTTCTTGCTTTTTTCCCCTTATATTTGGAGAAGGTCAAATTTGCTTGGTTTGAACTATGTTTCTCAGCATGTGTACTGAACATCAATATATGAGTGATGTTTTCTGTCATATTTGTAATGTAGTTAATGACTAGTCTACTCACTCTTGCATGTTGTCGTTTCTGATTCTTATTCCAGTGTGTCTTCATTGACAGGATTATGCAGCTATGTTTTGACTTCCTAAGATCTGGATCTGTGAAGTTTTCTTGCTTCCATTACAACATCTTCATCGCCTGAGAGATGTGATCTTCATGCTCTCAAATAGTTCTAATTTTCTGCTCTTGTACCCCATCCCCTCCGGACAAAAGTGTCTCCACTATTCTTGTTTGATCTAAAACAGTTTGTTTAACGCAGTTATTTAATTAGTGAGTACAGTGACAATATTGGCTAGCTGGGGTTGTCTAGCATGGCCAACGTTCCCAGTAATAAAAATGTCTCACGAAGGTCTTCGATTGCTTCTGGCCCTAAATCCTTTTTAAGTCAGTCTTTAAAACCAATAACATCACATAAGTGGGAAATTGGAAAGGGAACTGGTGTTCAGGTGGCAACTTTTCTTGCTAAAACAGTTGCATTAGAGACTGTGCGGAGGTTATCAAGGGCCAAATGCCCAGTTTTCTGGACTGCGCTGCAAGGCTCACAATTTCTTTGCTGCCCCCCATTCAAATGGGTTCAGCAGTGGAAACCTTTTGGTTTCTTGGTTCACGGAGTTCAGGTAGGCTCCCAACTGAAAGGTGTGGTCTCAGGGTGTTGACTCATACTTGCTCATCTTAACTAGATATGTATGGACTTCTGGTGCTACTCCTGGGGAAGCATCCATGTTTTTCACAAATATAGGAGTCTAATATAAAATACAGTAAATGTTAAATCTGCTTTTCCATGTTCATACGTCTTCTGGAAAAATCATTGAAGAGTATCTTTCAGGTCAACCTTCAGTAGAGTGGTTATAAACGTCTTCTCAGTTTTATTACCATGGTTATTAACATTCCTTAAATTCCATTAGTATTTCTTAAAATGCAAATTGTTTGGCATCATCTCCTCCCAACCCCTAATTTTATCTCTAGTTCCTAATTTTGTATTTTCTTACTTCGCATATTGGAATGTATCTGGGGCTTTAGATGATATCACGGCCATTATTGGTTCTCTCAATTGCAAATGCTCTATATGAGTGCAGCAGTAAGGACTTGGATGAAGCTGAAAATTCTCCTAGCCATGATGATTATCAATTAGGTGCAGAAAATCTTTCAGAAACCTCATCTTTAGAGTGTAATCAGAACGTGAGGTACATGTTGCAGTTTATGGCTCATATTTACATCTAGTTTGCTAAAGATATTGTGATGGTTTCTCTTGGTTTGCCTCAAAAAGATACCTGAGATAATTGTTTAAAATAATGAAAGACGGAATTTGATTCTAGCTTTCTTGGAAGATAACTGAATTGGTTTCAGCAAAACAAAGCACATATCTTGAATAACACGATACCTTTGTTCTTGTTCTAATATCATAAGATGAAGATATCCCTGTACTCTGCTTTCGGGCAATTCTACTTTGATTTGGCTTAGATTGTTGTTTATCATACTCATGCTTATCACATTTGTTCTTAATTTTATGTGTATAAACTTCCTTTTGCCTCCCTTTCATGTGTCAGCCTCCTTTTTTACTATCTTGATATCTGCTCCCTATGCTACTAGGTTCTTTTACGGCCATTTTTATGAGTTTTTCTCTTGTGATAGTCAATCCTTTGAGTCCCCGCCAATCTTTCTAATATGTTCTCGGTATAGCATGAGTGCATGAAATTTTAGGCTGCAACGCATGAGAAACATTTTATGGTCTTGATTTCTTACATTGGCTTTCTAGACCTTCAAATACACTCATGAGAAGTTTCTATTAAGTTTTTTGAAAAATCAGTTATTGTTCCTTAGCTTTCTTTGTTCTTCTTATCATTTTTTGTTGGGCTACTTTTATCCATCTCTTTCTTCCTTTTACAGAATTGGTGATGAAAATCCTCAAGGCCTTTTCTCTACAGACTGGGTTAACCACCTTTGCCAAGAGCTGGAAACCCAGGGTATCACTTTGCCTGAAAGGTGAATTTTAATTGTTAATTATCATTGAGGAGCTGTAAAAACTAAAATGAAATTAGAAGTCTATGGTCTAATTTGCGGCCTTCCTCTGATATCTCAAATTCAGTGTTCATTCATGTTTTCTCTTCCTCTCATAGACTCATACTCTGCTTGTTTTCATACCCTTAAATGCTTGAGAGTACAGAAACTTGTGGTGGTCAGTTACTGATTTTGTTTTATCTATTCTGGAGGCTTATCGGTAGAAAGGCAAGTGTTATGGCCTTATGGGGGGTTATTGTCCTGGCTTCGTCTTGGACTTAATTAGGGACTGGAGTTTTATCTTTAGCAATAATTATTGAATTTTAAGGGCTGACTCATTCCTTTGCAGCTCACCATCTAAAATAATACTCCCTCCATCCCGGCTATGATGACACATTTCTTAATTGGCACGGGATTTGAGGAATTGTTGGTTAGTGTGTTAAACTGGAGAGGGAAAAGGTGGGCGTTAAGTATCAAATGAAGTGAGAAAGAGAGTTGAATATTTTAATTGTGGAGAAAAAAAGTGGATGGGTGTATTTATTGGAGAGAGAAAATTACTTTATTATTTAAAAAAATAATCATGTGTCATCTTATTTTGGACAGATTATTAAGGAAAATTTGGCATCTTAGCTGAGATGGAGGGAGAATATTTTTTTAGTTCTTATCCAAAAAAAGAAGAAAGAAACAAATGGATTCCTTCTAGTCCTTTAAGTTTTAGATTACCAAATAAATCACTCAGATTCTGTTAATGGATTTCTTCTAGTTAGCGCCCTAGACTTTGCTCTGTTTTCACATAAACCATCCAATACATTTATGTCTTTCTATTTTCCTACACCCTTTGGAGCATGACATATAGGGATGTGAGTCGGGCTAGCACTTCGGGTTGCGGGCTAATCGGGTTATAATTTTATCGTGCCAAGAATTTTCTATCCTAACCCTCTAAATTTAGCGGGTTATGAGGCTGCACTGACATCCCTAATTACATATGCACATTTGTACAGAATCAACCAAGAGGAACTGCAGAGATTTTATGTAGCTGCAGATGGTGATTTCTCAACCTTGCTATCATCTATAAAGAAGACGATAAAATGGAGGGAGAATTACGGAATTCTCTCTGGAGAGGAACTTGAGTTGTGGTCAAATTTGATCTTCTGGCATGGACTAGATGTGAATCATCGACCGTGTCTCGTTGTCCGACTTGGCCTTGCATGTGTCCAGTTGCCATCTGATGATAGACCACGCTTTATCCAAGCTCTTGGTAAGCTCTTCTGCATCTGGTCTAAGTTGTCCATATTTTGTTTATGTTGAAGTTCTCGTGAGTCATGATTAGTATTACCTTCTGATGGCACGAGGCCTGAGCAGAAAGTTAGGATGATATCCTTGTGGTGGGAGAGTTAGAGAAACTTAAGTATGTCACAATTCTTGAATTCCTTTGACTCTTCCTCCCACTTGATTCGTTCACTAACATCTAGGAGAACATGAGTTTTTCTGCAATCATCTAATATTGCAGTGGCTCGATGATAATTAGCGGAAGAATCTTTTAACCAACTGAAGAGGAGTGCATTCAAAGCGACAAGAATACTACACATGTTCCCACTAATAACCGTAAAATGTTTTCTTTTTTATCAATGGACATTTGAAACTTTAGTATTACTAATGAGGGCTATCTAAGTGATTTATATAACATAATTGTTCATATGTTAACTTATAGTATGTATATATATTGTTTTGCATATAATGTATTTTTATTGAGTACATGCTATGGCAGCTACTCTATAAAGCATGCTCAACTCACGGGGTGTTTGTAAATGAAGTATCTCAGGTGGAGCACGGTGTCCTGCACTTGTTGGATGGAGAAAATCGTCAAATTACGGTTCTAGTGGATTGTCAAGGACTAACACCACTGAGAATTCCCGTGAAATTATTGAGACACTGCTGCAACATTCTGCAAGATCACTTTCCTAATGTTTTGGGTGTTTTGGTTGTCATCCGGCTTCCTTCAGTTGTCCGCGTTATTGCCCAAACATTCATACAAGTAAGCAGCTACTGAACTAGACTATAAAACTATCACCATCAAATGATAAATCACATCTTCTATTATAACTAGTTCCAAGATAATACACTGTAAAGAGAAAAGTGATTTTGGCTTCATCAATAATGAAATCGTATCAAATTGAATGATACAAAGTTTGCTTTTGATCTGAAAAAAAGAAAAGAAAATAATGTTGTATTCGTCAATAATGGAACTGAATTGAAAATGTTGTTGAGTTTTGCTTTTGATCTGTAAGAAGTAAAATGATGTTCTCTTCATCAATATTTTGTATCGAATTGAAAATGATGTAGGTCTTTACGATAAAAATTCCTCTCTTATAGTATTAATTGTATTAGACTAAAAACTATCTGAATGACACTTTGAAAAGTGAAAAATGATGTTGGTCTTCATCAATAATGATTCATTCCCCTTGCGCCAGGTTCTCACACCGACAACTAGGCAGAAACTGAGCATCGAAGGGGATTCTTATAAGAAGGTTCTGTCTGAACGTTTTCGAAGCATTCCTTCATATCTTGGCGGACAGTGCACTTGCATAAGATGTGCTAGGCTTCAAGGGGCTGGCACGTTGTGCCAAATCGCAGAGAGGCAGACAAGCACCACAGAACCGGTTCCAGATGTTGTCGATGGTGAGGGTTTTCCTTTAGTAGAATCAACTGTTGAGTATGATATGATCATGGAAAATGGCAGCAGTCAAATAATACGGACTGCTGTTATAGGCATCCTCATGATCTGGGTGTTGGTTGCGTTTATCGAGGGAATATACGATGGTGAAAGTTACCCAGTACTAACCCGCTGAGGCATCTCTTCCCTGCGGCGAAGTAATGATAATGATGTTCAAAGTTGTCATTTGTTTTTGGGCAGTGACGTTATTATAGTGTAATAATGAGATTTTGTGCTTTGCCGAAGTTAAATATATATGTATGAGATTCAAATCATGGTTCGATACTTAGATATTCTGGTCACTCAAAAATGCTCTAAATCTTCCATCCCAATTCCTACAATAATTGTATTGAAAATTGATATGATTGTAATATGTTTCAGTGTATTTGATTCATCACTAGGTTTGCCTTAATATAGGCCATATTACAACCGTGTGTATGGTAGGAAATAATCTATTCCTAGACAATGCAATTGTGTATCAATCACCCACTAATTACATATTTTCCTTCCTTTCATCTTGTGCTTGTTTTGGTAAGTATTTGTGACACTCCCCCTCAAGTTGAGCAGCGGCATCTCCGATGCTTAACTTACTTAAGACCTCCTTCAAAATTTTTGGGGTTTACTGCCATGGTGAGAATGTCTGCGAGTTGATCTTCTGATCTGACAAATGGAAATTCTATAATCCCTCATTCGATCTTTTCTTTGATAAAGTGACGATCCACTTCCACGTGTTTCGTTCTGTCATGCTGAACTGGATTTTCGGAGATGCTGATAGCTGCCTTGTTGTCATAGAATAACTGACTTCTATTTTTAGGAGGAAGACCAATCCTAGTGAGTAAACGCCTTAACCACATAATCTCTGTTAGACCACTCTTGATTCCTCGAAATTCAGCCTCAGCACTCGATAATGCTACCACCTTCTATTTTTTTACTTTTCCAGGTGATCAAATTTCCTCCAACGAAGGTAAAGTATCCTCCAGTAGACTTTCGGTCTATCGGGTTGCTTGCTCAGTTAGCATCAATGTATGCATCCACTTCAAGATCATCATTCTTTCTTAGCATCAGTGTATACTCCATAACCTGCAGTCCCCTTCAAATAGCGAACTACCCTTAGTGCCGCATCCATGTGATTTTCCTGAGGTTTGTGCATGAACTGGCTTATGACTCCCACTGCATAGGCTATGTTTGGCCTTGTATGGGCGAGATATATTAGCTTGCCAACAAGACGCTGATACTCTTCTCTATTGGCTAATTTTGCTCCATCTTCAAATTTCAGTCCATGATTCACCTTAAGCGGTATGTCTGCTGGTTTGCAGTCTAGGAGCCCGGTTTCTGCGAGGAGATCCAACACATACTTCTTCTGTGTCAGGAATATTCCTTCTTTGGATCGAAGCACTTCAATCCCTAAGAAATATTTGAGAGCTCCCAGATCTTTCATTTCAAACTCTTGGAACAAGTTTCTCTTTAAGTTCTCTATTTCTTCTTCATCATCCCATGTTATGATCATATCATCCACATAGATAATTAAACAGGTCATCCGGTCACCTCTTCTTTTTATGAACAAAGTGAGGTCTGAGTGGCTTTGAGAGTATCCATACTTGGTCATGGCTTGTGATAACCTCCCAAACCATACTCTCGGGGACTGCTTTAGTCCGTAGAGAGTTTTCCTTAATATGCACACTTGTCCTTTTCTGAATTCTTCTGAGTTTCCTGGAGGGACTTCCATATAAACTTCTTCATTTTTCTTCAATTCTCCATGTAGGAAGGCATTTGTTACGTCAAACTGGTGCAGCTTCCAATCCTTGCAAGCAGCCACTGAAAGCAAGGTTCTGATTGTATCCATTTTTGCCACCGAGGAGAAGGTTTCCTCATAGTTGATCCCATAGGTTTGAGTGTACCATTTTGCCACCAACTGTGCTTTGTACCTCTCGATAGACCTGTCTGCCCGTCGTTTGATGGTGAAAACACCCATCGGCACCTTACTGGTTTCTTCCCGTCTAGTAAGCTACATTTTTCCCAAGTATTGTTCCTGAGAAGTGCATCCATCTCATTTTTCATCGCCTCTCGCCAGTGCTGATGTTTCATCACCTCTTCAGCCGATCATGGAAGATCCTCTTCATACAAGGCTACTTCAAAAGCTCGAGCCATCTCAGTTAGGTGTCCAACTGAGAGGTTCGCCATAGAGTACTTTGTTTTGTTCCCCTTCTAGTCAGGTGAGTATCTCTTTGGTGGTACACCCCTTGTGCTTCTTGGTGGCAGCTCAAACATTCTACCACACACACTTGGCTCTTCACTTGTCTTATTTTCCTGTCTCACATGGTCAGTATTAAGCTGAGGGATGGAATTATTCTCAGGATTACTAACCTCAAGAATCGTAGGCGGGTCTGACGGTGAGGCTACGTCACTGGATTCGCATGGTTGATCAAGGGACGAAGACGGCCCGGTAGTACCGTAGCTCGCTTCGTCTGTTGGACCATCTTCTGTCACAAGACTTGGCAATGACAGTAGGCAAGAAAGTGGGTGGTCCGGACTTGGGCTCGGGGACCAACTTAGTGAGTCACTAACGGGTTCAGAACCCTTTTCCTCCCTCTAACTGCTAAGTTGGTCATAAAAATATTCATTTTCCACAAAATCACAATTCATAGTAATGTAAAGACGTTTGGTTATTGGATGGTAGCACCGATATCCTTTCTGATCCATCCCCTATCCTACGAAGACACACTTAACTGAACATGGAAAGAATTTGGTTCGGTCTTGTTTTGGTATGTGGACAAAGACAGATCACCCAAAAATTCTAGGGTCGAGTGTAAGTGGTGGTGGAATTTGGTTTTGTGTAGAGAAGATATCAAATGGAGTTTTAAAGTTTAGGATATGGGTGGGTAACCGATTGAGTAGGTAAACTGAGGTAGCTACGGCTTCTGGAAAAAAGGTTTTAGGTACGTGTGAGTCGATTAGAAGGGCTCGAGTCATTTCTAGGATTTTCCTATTTTTTCGCTCTGCGACCCCATTTTGATCAGGAGTATGTGGACACGTAGTTTGATGTACTAACCCCCTTTTAGAAAAAAAACTGTTGCATTTTTGAGTTAACAAACTCCCCCTCGTTGTCTGACCTAAGGATTTTGATTTTCTTGTTATACTGAGTGTGCATAAGATTGTAGAACAAAGTAAACTTCTCAAAAACGTCAGGTTTGGATTTTAAAAAGTATATCCATGTTAAACGTGTGCAATCATCGATAAATAATAAAAAATACTTAAATCCAAGGCTATCCAAAACAGGTGTTGGACCCCAAACGTCAGAGTGAATCAAAGAGAAAGTAGTGTCCATGCGAGAGTTGTTGAGCTTATATGAGTGTCCATGGCTCTTAGCAAAAAAACAAGTATCACAATTGAAAGAAAACTGAGTACTGGCTAAATTGGGAAAAAGCATACGCAGGTATCCTATGGAGGGATGTCCTAACCGACAATGCCAAAGCCAACCCTGTGATTCTGTTGGTCCGTGAGTCAGCATCGCAGCACCGGGTTGAGCCATCTTGTACAATAATACAGTCCTTGTTGTTCAGTGTCATGCCCAACTGTCGTCCCCGTCTTGATATCCCGTAGAACACAAAAATTTGGCTCCATTAGAAGTCTGCACTATAATTCTCTAGTTACATGATTAACTGAGAGTAATTTGTGTGCCAATAAAGGCACATATAGGCAATTCGAGATCTGCAGTGTTGGAGTGATCTTGATTGTGCCTGCCCCCTGGACTGGAATTATATTTCCATATGCTGTCTGAACATACTTCTTATGTGGAGCAGAAATATTAGTAAAATCAGTGGGTTCATAAGACATAGTGTCAGTAGCACCACAGTCAAATGTCCATTCATAGTCTTTAGGTCGATTTTCGGATATTGATGAGTGTGCAAGGGCTTGGAATTTATTGTGGCAACGGATATTGGGGGCAATTTCCAATTCTGGGGTATTTGGGGCTGTATTTGCAAAAGCACAGAAACTGATGAGCTCATTTAAATATTTTTTGGAAATGTGTGGTTGGTTTTTGAAGAAGGATTTTTTTTCAGGTCAAACTAAGAATACCGGAAGCTCTGGGGTTCATATTTAGCTTTACAGAATATTTGGGGTTGTTTTTAATTCCAGCAAAGTCAGGGTATAAAAGGGGTAAATTGATACCTCCTTCCCAAACCTTAGCCGCCGATGCCCTGACTAGTTCGTCGCCGGTGTGGGCTGCTCCTCCGTCGGCTGCCTCCCGCCGTGCTGTGCCGGTGCTACCCACAGGAGTTCCGGTGTCGGCAGCCCGGTCGGTTATAGCAAGTGCTGCTCTTCCTCCGCCGTTTCTGTTCAGTGCACGCGCAGCCGTTGCCTTCTTCATATCATCCCACCAATCGGGAAATCCGATGAGGTGAAAGCACCCATCCTTGCTGTGTTTCTTCCCGCCGCAGTGGGAACACGTTAATCGACTTTTATCATCATCGGAGAGTCGATTCCACGGTCGATTGGCGGTGTTGGGCGGCTAATTGGAGCGTCCACGGTCGACAACAGCAAGGCCGGAGTCGATTCCATCCTTCACAGTTCCTCCAGTTCCAACACCAAGGATGGCGTCGTTGTTCGATTTGCGACGAACAATTCCGTAAGCCTCGCGCACCATTGGTAAAGGGTCACGTCTAACTATCTCCTTCTTTATTGCATCATATTTGTCATCCAGTGCGATGAGAAACTGATACAGCCGTAGTGTTTGTTTGTGCATTGGTTTCAATTCTCGTCGAGCAATTGATATCCACAGCCTTTGGAACTTATTCCATATGGCTTCAAGTGATATCCCTTCTTGTCTGACTGTGTTGGTTTATCGATGTAGGTCGTAGATCTGGAGCATGTCACCCCCGCTGCCGTATGTGATGGCGAGACCCTCCCATAGGTCATATGTCGTCTCATATTGCGAGACCTCATTAATCAGGTCTGTCTCGATGTTGTTGATGATCCAATTGAATATGCAATGATCACGTTGTTGCCATTTTGGGAACAAAGGATCAGATCGGGCGGGGGGACTTGAAACTCCATCTATGTGAGACGTCAACCACTTTCCCCCGATTCCTCGATCCATCAGATTGGACCAGAGAGGATAGTTCTCTCCGTTCAGTTTTGGGTTGACTGTGATACCGCCTAATTATTCTGGGTGATGAGGGTGATGATTTGTTGGTGCTGTGTTGGGTTTTGGTGAGGCAGAGGCAGATCCGAGGCTGCTTTGTCTCAAGAATTCCGCGAATTGTGCGGCTAATTTGGGTGGAAACACCATCACATTTTGGGTTGATGTTTCGGTGGTTTGGATTTTGATGTCGCCGGAGTTGAACTCCTCTGTGCCTGACATGATTTTCGCTGGTTTGGCAGGTACAAAGGGTTGGGAAAGGTTTATGGATGATGATGATAATTTTCTAAGTCCTCACCTGCTAGTGATACCATATTAAAAATTGATATGATTGTAATATGTTTCAGTGTATTTGATTCATTATTAGGTTTGCCTTAATATAGGCCATATCATCACTAGGTTTGCCTTATTATAGGCCGCATTACAACCGTGTGTACGGTAGGAAATAATCCATTCCTAGACAATGTAATTGTGTATCAATCACCTATTAATTGTGTATCAATCACCCACTAATTGTGTATTTTTCTTACTTTCATCTTGTGCTTCTTTTGGTAAGACAAATTGTTTGCTTAGTTGCACAATATCATGGTCGGAATCAGGCCGAAAAAGTCGTACACCTTTAGTTACCATACGATCTAAACAATCCTGTTCAACAGAAAAGATTTTTAAATATTAAAATGAGAATTACAAGTATGATATTTGGGTATGGAAACAGATATTCAGTCGCATAAAGAGGTTTGTCTCAAAAAGGGAAAAGGAAAATACAGGCATTGCCAGAGAACCGAACGCAGCGGCCAACAACTGATTTGTTCCCGGTGGAAGTAACAGATTTGGCCTTCTGAAAACATTGTCAGAGAAGAAATCAAAGGAATGAGAGCTAAGAAGATCATGCTGCAACTAGATCAGGCGTCTCAGCCTCAACAGATAACAGAGCGGTGTGTACTTTGTCCACCCAGTTGTCCAGCCGGTCACGCAATGACCTGATCTGAGGGATCCCTAAAACTCTGGGTTGAACCCAAGACACATAAACTGTTCCCTCTACTTGGTCAATAATTCCTTCGATAAGATGCACCTGCAATGAGATTAAACAAATTACTCTTTCTAGACCCCGAGATGATAAGTTAAACATCCTGAATTCAGATGTGACATTCACAACCAAAGTTCAGCACTCTGGGGTGATGGTATAAGACAATTACTCTATCCAACTCCAGGGCATTTCACATACTCTAGCGATATTTTGTCAACTGAACATTTGTATTCTGCTCTCGATCATATCACGGAAGTTTACCATAAGAAATAAAAAAAAATCTGAATCCACTTACTGAAAGGCTCTTCATAAGAAGGTACTCCACATCTTCAACTGTTAGTTTTGTTCGTTCAGCAATAATACCCAACGGAATGGTTCTATCTTCTGATGGTCGGCTGCAAGTAGAGGTTTCTTTAATACCAGAGGATAAAGAATGATGAAACGTAACTCATTATACCAGCAATCTTTGGCGTATAACAAGCAAAAAAAATCACCTGAATATGATCTCCATCAAACAGAGAATGTTGATCTTCTCAAGAAGCTTTTTCTCGTTCTGGACTAGTGCTGGTTGGCTGCTCAGAGCAGCTCCATGTACACGGCACAGTTCTTGATAGCGCACTAAATCACCAGAGTTAAATGCTTCGAGAATATAGTAAAGCCACTCAACTTTAGTCCCCATAAGACTTTTTATCTGCAGAAATTGCGGAAGTGGAAAGATTATCAGCTTATAACCAAGTGTTCAGGAAAGGAATGATAAAATGGCACATGCTCAGATCTTTCCAGTCTTGTCATTAACATGAGGGTTGTTTTTAACTACCCAATGTTACTTCATATAATTACTCACAACAATATCAATAGGCGTATTGGGATACATCCTAGCAGCAAATAATTAGACTGGTAGGTTAGACATACACGAAATTGTCTAGACTTCAAGATGTATTTATTTATAAGGTAGACTGACTTCTATTTATCAATAGATGCACACATGTCCTCTCTAATGTTCAGAAAAATTAAGCTTTGACCAAGAGCACAGAGCCAGCACTGACAAACTACTTACAATTGGATGAGCAAGAAGTTCACCGAAGTTGTAGATGTTCTCCCCCAACAAGGCTGATAGAGATAAGTCAAATGCCAAATCCTAAAAAACAAAACAAGACAGTTAGTTAAACAGCAATGGCATCATTAGTGGAAACATCCAAGAAGCATACTATTAGAGCACCAGAAAATGCATGCATTTCCATATGATTCTAATTATGATTGACAGACTGCGAAATGCATTTTATTGATGATCCCAGTCTGATAAATAATACTATATGAATGTAAAATTAAGGACAAGTGAATTCTCAGAAGCATAACAACATACCAGCCTAGTCTATGTAAAACTAGTGACTGTCTACTTACAGAGCAAGGCATTTCCATAACAGAAAGGACCACAAAAGCATGAGAGGAATTGCACTAGTTAAAGAAAGATCAATGCATCTCGTGAAAAGTGTCACTTTTATTCTTTTATCATTTTTCAGTAACTATGCAAGTATAATACCATACCAGCTCATCTATGTAAAACAAGTGATTGTTTGATAGTAAGGTTCACAATGAATATCCTAAAAGCATATTTGGTAGGGTAGATAACTCATCTGAATTCTATGAACAAAATTGACTATAAAAGTAAAATCACTATAAACAACCGCTGATAGAGTAATATGGGAGTTTTGGGTTTCTGTCGACGTGAACTGCACAACCACCTAACATAATGCTCCACTTTCGCATATCAAAAAATGTTATGAATCAAGCACCAACCAAATAAACAACGTACCAGCTTAAATGAGTCTGACAAAGTCTCTACTGACGTGTAAGCTAAATAAAGAAGAGCACTTCTGTAGAACTCAGCAAATTCTTGACGGGCTTTATGATATTGCGATGAGATCCAATAGTAGCTAGCATAAACAGATGGATCAATATCAGTCATACTATCAAGTGTGCTCTTTCCCTCTTCTAAGAGTTTCTTGCATTCTTTTTGGCCTCCCTGCTCAAGCTTAAATAAACCAATCTGCATATTGATATAAAGTATCGGCTCCTCTATCCGTACTTTACTGGTAGTTCGGAGCTTCTCTATCACTCCTTCGAGATATGATATAGCAGCATCTTTCTCTGAATACTGGCGAGAAACTATGACAGCAAAATGGGCAAGCTTGAGTAGATTGATCTTTGTCTCAAAATCAGTTATAAAGTTTTGGTACAGTTGGATTAGGGAATCCCCAGCCTGAATTTGGGCAAAAGAAAGAAAAGGATTAGATACAAATCACCTAGAGAAACAGGAATTTCAGAAAAGAAGTTGAAAAATAATCAAAGCAAACTAAGAATTTTAAAGAGATGAATGAACAGTTATCCACTCAAATAAAGGTAAATCCGAACACCAGCAGGAAGTAGGAAAAAGAAGATGATGTAGTCGGTAGCGTAGCTGCCTAAGCAAAATAAATATAGTACTTTTGACATTGAGGTAGCTCTGGAATATATCCCTTCCAGAATCCAGATATAATTCCTATTACTAGTGAACTTTCCATTCATATAAACTAAGACAAAGAAGACAGACAGATTACAGAGAAACAGACATCACATTACTTGATGCTTGGGTCGGATAACTAAATGCTCATTTGAACATAGCTTTACTTTTCCTTTACAACCTTGATTACCAAAGGAAAAAATCCATACAGTGTAGGATTATTGACTACCTTTTATGCAACATAAAGAATGGTCATGAACAATTTATCAATGCAATAATACAAAATGTTTAGCCACATACACCACCACTCAATACAATAAAGCTAATCAAGTGATGTCTTGTAAATGCTGTTATATACATTACAGAAAAACCAAAAAGTTGAAAGTTGTATCCAAAATAGAGAATTGTAGAAACAGCAAATGGGTTTTGAGTCTTTTGACTGAATTAAGAATTCTTCGACTTTAGTTGTACATGCATGAACATAACTACTTGCATATACATTTCATGTTCATCATCAAATTTTACAAGCACATACCATACGTCGGAAAACCTTTGCCGTACAATTGTATTATCAAACTATACCTTTGCAAGATAGGGACCCAATCACATAAATGAAGAGAGTCGGGATTTGGGCAAGTAATATAAAACATTTCAACTTTCAAAATATAGTACTCGTAATATTTTTATTCAAAGATGATTGACAGCAAAAGGAACAATTCCTCTCGACAACCACCCATAAGAATATTTTTTTCCCCATATCATAAGCACAGAGCGCTAGCAGTACTACGTAAAATCGCCTCTACTGTATAACTAAATCGGTACTAAGTAAACAGAGTCGGGAAGAAGATGTGCAGTTTCCTTCTAGAGCTCTTGGAAGTATCAGCACTCCATCATCCTTTGGTAATGAAATAGCATGCAAAGCAGCAGACATGCAAGAAACACACGGACAGATTTCTTGGTAATTTATACATAGAACCCTTGAAACTTGATAGAACGTATTTGGATTGTTTCCAAATCAGTAAGCGTGGGCAAAGACCCTGTCCGACAGGGCATCTCTAAGTTGGAAATGATAAGTCAATTAACAAATGCTACCTTCGTCCACGAAAAACAGTCATGTTTTCCATTTTGGTTCGTCCACCAAAGTTAGACTGTCCATTTATGGTAAGTTTCTCTATCTAATGAAGTTGGTTCCATTTCCCCTTAGCAATGCATCAATCACTTTTTCTCTTTTATCTCTCTTACTTTACCAATTTTGCGTTAACACCCGTGTCATCCACTACTAAGACTATTTTCGTGGACATGAGTAGCAGTATTTGCCAACTGACTATTTTAAATAAGTACATAGTATTATATTAGTAATTACTTCAACTTTATTAACTGAAGCAAGTCTAGCACTTTCCTTGGCAATTTCCAAAATGTAGAGCCACTAAGCTAATATAGATGAATACCAAATCATTCCCATACGTAACCTTAATATAAGGTCCATTTCCCTGGGTTTTTTCTAGAAAACTTCCTGATTATTTGACATGACAGAAGGTGAGTGAAAATTCAACACATGGTAAAATTTCGATCCCCTCAAAAACATCACCGTTGACAAAACCCTAACAACAAAACCCCATCCCCTTAGCCCAAAACTCAACATAATTTCTTCAACACAAAGCAAAAGGTAAGATTCACTATTTCATTACGCGGAACAAAACAGAAACCGAAACCAAAACAAATACCCAATAACACAATTAAGACGAAAAAACAGCAACAGTTGTTGATTAACAAAGCTCAATTCGTGCTCCGGCACCTGAAACACGGCGAGCGTGACGAATTGCTCGAGCTTGAGCGTGAGCTGATGCCAGAGCTTCCTCTGGTACAGATCTGAAAGCGTGTTGTACCACTCGCCCAGCTCAGGGTGTGCATTCCGCAGGGATTCCAAATACTGCAAAGCCGCCATCGAATTGTTTCTGCCGTCCAATCTACACGAGACAGTGGTGCTTCGCCGGTATCAAATTCTAGAGAGTGAAAGAGAAAATGAAGGATTAGAGATTTATATGCAAATTTAAATGTTACTAAGTTGTTTATTTTTCTCTTTCTTTTTCCCAAAGAAACGAATTAAGTGGGTTGAATTTGAGTAGACTGCTATTCTGGGCTAGGCTATTAAACAAGCCCACCGCCCTTAAAACCTACCATATAAATCCTTAGGTCATCTTCAAAGGTGTCTATTATCATTCCCTTAATCGTCTCTTAAATTACTATTCTTAGTCTCACTGTACTTTTTCACTCCATCTCTTAACTAAGGGACAGAACCTGCAACCCTCCATCTCTTATCCGTCCCTTAACCGTCTCTTAAATTACTATTCATTCAATTTCATTTTTTATTTTTATCTCCAACAAATTCAATTAATAAAAACACACTTCATTAAATAAAATAAAATAGCAACATAAAATAAAAAATACAACTTAAAATTCAAAAAAATTAAAAAAACCACATAATTAAAATTCTAAAAAAATAAAAATTACATAATTTAAAATACAATTTTATAGAAAATAAAAAAAACTACTCCACCGGCGAATCATCCCCCGAAGGCGGTGGAGGTGCACTGAAGCCACTTAGAGGCGAAATACCAAGTTGTCTTGCCATAAACTCAATTCTGGCAAGATAGACTTGGTATTGGGGAGGCGTCATGCGGGAAGTGTCCGCCATTGTGGCGGTCGTGTACATGGACATTAGAGAGTTCGAGGGTGCCCCCAAGCCCGCCTGGCTTGATTCGGCTCGGTCTCCTTCCGGAGTGGGTTCAGCCGAATAATCCTCCCAAATCTGGGATAATCCCTGCGAATACCTCGGGGCGGAGGGACGGGCATTTGCATCCACATCAAAATGGGGTGGTTGGTACCCCCAGCGTCGACGAACCGGAACCACCACCCAAGACATTGTATATGCCCCCCAGTCGCCGAACGCGTTGATGTCAAACCCGCCGGAGCAGCCACCGCCAGAGTTTCCGTCGCCGGACATTTTGTGATAAGAGGATAGATGAAAATTGGAGAGGAAATGGAGATGATTTGGAAAGAATAGATTTGTATTTGTGTGTGAAATGAGGATGAATTAGGAGTATTTATAGAGTAAAAAAATAAAATAAAAAAAGAAAAAGCGGTAATAATAACGGTAATATTACCGTTTTTCGATTTTTTATTTTTTATTTTTTTTAATTCGAATTAAAAAAATGATTTATTGCGTCAGCGTGACGATGCCCACTCACGGGTCGGCGAGTGGGCGTCACGCATGGCGCCGGAGCGCGCCATGTCGCGCTGGCGCGTGGCGAGACGGCTCGCCATCCGTCTCGGCGGGCTGGGGATGAGACGAGTCGCTGCAACGCGTCTCGCCGCCGTCTCGTCCCGACATGACGGGTTACGAGCTACCCGCGTGACGCGTTGAGGGTGGCCTAACTTCTCTACAAAACTATAATTAATTTTTACTTCCTTAGTTTTTAAAAATAAAATCATTTGAAACTACAAAGATTTTAATGCACAATTTGTTAAAGTACGAGAGATGGAGAGAAAAATTGGTAAAACAAGAGAGGGAAAAAAAAGTGGTAACGTAAGAGAGAGAGAGAGAAAAATTAATGTTAGTGGATTATGAGGTCCACTTTATTAGTGGTATAAGTGATAAATAAATTGATATATATGGGTGTAAAAATTTCTTAAAATAGAAAGTTTGAAAGTTGTTATTTTTAAGGAACAAACTAAAATGAAAATAGTTGTTATTTTTAAAATACGGAGGGGGTATACTTTTTCACTTTGGATTCTTCGTTAATCACTCCATCCTACTCTAAATTGAATTTTTTTTACCCGAGATTTTATGTAATGTTGTTTTGTAAGTTAAGTGGAAACATGACAAAATAAAAATGTGAAAAATTAAAGAAAGTGATGCTTTTATTTTAAGAAATGTGTCATTTAACGGAGACATTTCAAAAAGAAAAATATGTCACTTAAAATGGGACGAAATGTAGTACTCCATCCGTCCCAAAAAAGTTGAGTCGTATTTCTTTTTAGTCCGTTCCATCAAAGTTGACTCATTTCTTTTTTTTAACAAAAGACAAAATATATAATCACTCTTACTTTATTCTATCAATTACTTTACTATCTCTTATATTTCCTACTTTTTTCATCTCTTCTATTTATTTAATATAAATTCTTAATCTCCATGCCCAAAAATTTTGTCTCAACTTTCTTGGACGAAGAGAGTATCAAATATATTGAAATTAAACTAAAAGTTAAATCAAAATTAAGTTGTAAACTAAAAATTAATTATTTATTAGTATTATATTATTATTATTATTATTATTATTATTATTATTATTATTATTTTTTGAGGGATTGCAAAGTCTGACAGGCAAATTATTATTATTATTATTATTATTATTTGAGGGATTGCAAAGTCTGACAGGCAAATACAGGTGTCGCCCGAAATTCCTAAATCGGAATTCAATATTATATGATTATATAAGTAAGTTAGTTTAATATGTTTGGAACAATGATTTGATATTGATGAAAAGAAAATAAAGATTAGAATATACACCAAATTAAGAAACCGATTTGGAAGAGAGAAGGAAATGCTATGCACGATGCCTAATCGCCTCTTCGTTTCCCTGAAACTTCAACGAAACAGTTGCTTTCTCTTATGAGAGAGAAATAGAGAGAGAGACGATCCATCTCCCCTACAATAATGGTAGCATTAAAGTTTAAACAGAATCCAATCTGAACAGTGCTTTCGAAGTCGGCGCCATTCTTCAAATTGCGAAGTTTCCTTCTCCACACATTTTTACCACGTCTGTCTATATAAATCAAACCCTTCAATCAACCTCTCTCATTAATCATTGCATACAATCGCAATTATAAAATGGATAAGAAGAGAGAAGGCAACAATTTTAATGGCGTCGGCGTGGTGTTCGAGGATCATTTTCCGGCGATGGTGGAGAAGCTGGGGGCGGAGGGGTTCATCGATGAGCTGTGCAAAGGGTTTGAGCTGCTCATGGATTCCCACAACCAGATGATCACATTCACCAGCTTGAAGAACAATGCGGCGGCGTTGGGATTTGAAGATGATGATGATGATGAGCTGCTGCGCTCTATGTTGGAGGAAGGAGATTTGGACGGCGACGGCTGTCTCAATCAGATGGAATTTTGTGTTTTGATGTTGAGATTGAGCCCCAATCTCATGGATCATGCTACGGATATCTTGTTTCATGACTTCGATTAGCTTACCTCACATTTTGTATTTGGATCTGTGTAGTTTATTTTTTAATACGATTAACATTTTGATGCGTATTTTTTAAAATTTTACTGTATTTACTTTTTTTTCATTTAGAGCATCTAAATCCGTGCTTTTGATAACGAGCACAGATGTGTGACCCACTTTTTTCTGCCTCCTCTTATGCAAGAGCTCACCACCCTCATCTGTGTTCTTTCGCAAGGACGAGCACAAGGGTCTCATCATTCCATTATTCAATTTAAATAAAAACATTTCCACAAAATTAAAATGCATTAAAAATACCCGGAATAATATTACAAAATACATTAAAAATTACATAATTAAAATCCTAAAAATTAAAAATTACATAATTAAACACCTAAAAATTAAAAATTACATAATTAAATTCATAAAATTAAAAAACCTACTACTCGTGGCCGAATTTCGCTCACATGTGTTTGATTAGGTCTTCTTGTAGCTCAACGTGGGTTCGGGTATCGCGCATTGTGTGCCTTGTTTTGATCTTCTCACCCACCGTCGTATGCACACCTCGGTGTGGGGGAGACCTCGCGCTTGAGCTTCCGGCTTCATCCTCGTCGTAAAAGCTAGCCGCCCTAGGTCCTTCGTCGGCTATAATCATGTTGTGTAAGATAATACACGTATATATGATGTCGGCGATATTTTTTACGTACCACAGCCGAGACGTGGCCTTCACAATGTTGAATCGGGCTTGAAGGACCCCAAAGGCTCTTTCAACGTCTTTCCGCGCGGACTCTTGACGCTGCGCAAAAAGAACCCGTCTCGGGTCTTGCGGGTTGCTGAGCGTCTTCACGAAAGTCGACCACCTTGGGTAGATACCATCGGCGAGATAGTAACCCATGTGGTATACATTTCCGTTGACAGTGTAGTCGATCGCCGGTGCTACACCATTCAACACATCATTGAAGAGGGATGAAGAATAGAGCACGTTCAAGTCGCTGTTGGATCGGGCAACACCGAAATATGCATGCCAAATCCATAGGCGGTAGTCGGCGATGGCTTCAAGGATAAGTGTTGGGCCGCTGCCTTTGTGGCCGCTTAAGTGTTGCCCCCTCCTAGCAGTCGGGCAATTCTTCCACCTCCAATGCATGCAGTCAATGTTGCCAAGCATACCGGGAAAGCCATGGAATGTTTCGTGAAGACGAAGCAACCGTTGACAATCATCGGTGGTGGGTGCCCGAAGGAATTCATCACCGAAAGCTGAACAAACGCCCTTGCAAAAATTTTTAAGACAAAGGATTCCAGTGGACTCACCGACATACAAATACTCGTCGAAGAGGTCGGCCGTTTGCCCAGTAGCGAGTTGTCGGATGACACACGTACACTTCTGTAACGCCGAGAGACTTTGTCGACCTGCTGCATCTGGACATGTTTGGAAGTATTCAACACGGGCGGACAATGTGTTGACAATACGCATGAACAAGCGCTTTGACATGCGAAAACGGCGCCTAAAGTAATCTTCCGGAAACCGCGGCTGGTCGGAAAAATAGTCGGCAACGAGCCTTTCGTGGGCTCCCTCCCGGTCACGATGGATGTAGCGGCGAGTTGATCTAGTTGGTTGAGGAGGAGGGGGGTATTCGCTCCGACATATGCTTCATAAGCGGCACGATGTTGTTCGTAGTATTCTTGTTCTTCGCGCTCCGCTTCCGCAATGAGATGGGTGAAATCCATTTGAGGTTTTGAGTGAGAGATGAATGTGTAGATAAGTTATATGAAAAATATGAATGAGAGATGAATAAGAGATTATTTGATATGAAAAATGGATGATGAATGTGTGTATTTATAGATGATTTTAGGGAAAAAAATAAAAAAATCAAAAAAATACAGAAAAATGGGCCAAAAAATGACCATTTTTTTGGGATTGAGAATTTTTTTATTATTATTCTTTGGTATTATTTTCAATTTAAAAAAATGATTTTCCAACGGATATGCCGTTGGCCAATCAGAACGCGTCACGTCGCCTGCTCGCTAGCACGGACGTGCTCGATGCATCGAGCAGCGCCGTGCCAGCAGCGCGAGCGCAGCGGCGG
Organism: Salvia splendens; assembly: GCF_004379255.2. Taxonomy (NCBI): domain Eukaryota; kingdom Viridiplantae; phylum Streptophyta; class Magnoliopsida; order Lamiales; family Lamiaceae; genus Salvia; species Salvia splendens. Next base: position 21,966,669 of record NC_056043.1, on the reverse strand, counting down.
ACAGCGTCTCCGTACCGCTGACACGGACAGACGGACGGCTGCATACTCTCCGATGTGGATGCTCTTAGATTGACTTTTATGATTCATCAGTATATAATTAATTATATAAATAAATAAAGTCAGACTCATTTACATTAATTTTTTTCATTCGCCTCTTCTTTCCATTTTCTTAAAATCTACACCAAATCAAAATAAATATCGCTGCGACATTAATGATGGCTATTAATTTTTTGTTTATTTCTTTTCATTTCTGTTTTGCGAAATTTTTGTCAATATTTTGCGAAATTTAGTTAGATGATTTACACTTTAGAAAGTACTCATCCGTCCCAACTCGAGTGATTGATTTTTTTAGCAGTTAGTTTTGTGAAGATAATACATAATTAAAGTGAACAGAAAATAAGTAATAAATAGAATAATATAGAAGAGAGTCTTATCTCTATTGTTCTCTCACTTACTCTACTTTCTCTATTATTCTATCTCTTACTTTCTATTCACTATAACTATTTATTATCATTTTCTCTAAAAACTGCTGAAAAACAGTCAATCACTTTGGATGTGATGGAGGAGGGAGTAGGAACGATCGTAATTTCTTTTGATAAAATTATAAAATTAATCAAGAGATGATATTTATTCGGAAAATTGACAAAAGAAAGTGTTTTGTACTAGTACTATTATGTAGGTATAGTCGTATAGACTTAATGTAGGTAACAGGGTATAGACTTAGTAATCGAAGTGTTCATAGGGGCAGTGTAGTTGGTTCCGGAGGGACAGATTTGCAATAATGACCAATGATCGATTTTCACTACTGCCATGTAGTTGCAACACTTCTTAGGTACAAATGTGAGCACTTGGGAGGTGAGCTTCTGGCAGGACAATGGGTTACACCTTCCCTTTTAATGGGCCACTGCATACCCGTATTAAAAACGTCTCATATTACTATCGGCTATCGGGCCAGGACATGGGGTGATCTTGAGTTAGAGTTTCAACCTTTTGCAAGACTTAATAGTAGAGGTACGTTATAGCGTTATATATTACGTCATTCTTATATTCTTGACAATAACATCCATCGCGTGTTTATCTTATAGTATGAGCTAATTGCTGGGATTTGGTGCCCCTTGCACAACGGAAGACTTGTACAAAACAAATAAATCAGATAAGGATCTATTTGACCGATTATGTGATTAATCACATGTTAAACAAATAATTTGCATGCTAGAACGCAAATAATTCATGGTTGAAGAAAGTAAATCCTAAACATGAATACTACGGTTTAGAGTTACCGATTTGATTATCCAAAGAATCATCGATTGCTTGCGCCTTCTCCACGTGATGATCTTCAATACTAGACCACAGATCTTCTGACTGGTTCCTGAACTGTATCTCGATATCAGGGTGTGCTGATCTTATCAAAATACTATAACTCGAATAAAGAAGACAGAAAAATTCCTCACGGAGGAGGAGCTGAAAAATCTTACGGATGAGAGCTGAAAATTTCGACTCCTACTCTAGAGAGTGGAGGGAACGAAATTTCATGTTTAAAATTAATAATCTTTCTGCCTCATTTATTCTCCTATTTATATTAAGTTCTTATTGAGTCCAGTCAGGGATCTATGGGGGGTTTTGGATATGACCTCCCCCAATTAGTTTTTTACTAATTAAATTAAACCCACAATTTAATACAAGCTTATATTAGAATATTACGAGCAGCCACTACAGAAGTAATATTGCACAGCCCATCCAAATCCGAAATTATAAGTAATCCGGGCTTCCTTTTGTTTAAATGATTATTTCCCGCGCTTAATATATAAATGTCCATTAATTAATTAATATCTGCTATGGAATTAATTAATTAACATCTTATTAATTCAAAGAGTGGACTTGGCAAGAAACACTTATTTATTATTTATGGAATAATTAAATTCCAACTGGCCAATTTCCGAATAATAAAAACTTGTTCGAGCTCCTCTTGGGGACATTATCAAACCAGACTCACCAGACGCACGATTCAACATAATAGCAATCCTAACACCGCTAGATATTAATTACCACTACCCAATATATCATGATTATTGGGTTGCGAAAAATCCGCACCAATTGATAAGTCAAAGTAGTGCATAATCAATAATGTATGCTCAATGCTAACGTATGTTGATTAAGAAATAGTTGTTTATCAAGACCTAGTCTTCCAGTAGATAGCATGAAGATATGTTTTGCTGTTAGATTCGTTCAGTGCTATACTACACCAATGTCATCTTATTTCAGTAAGACTTAGAAATATCGGACTGACATTGCAACCTTTCACGATAGGTAGTCTAAGCCTATCTGAGTTGTGAAATTCTTCTTTTTCTTTTGCAAAGCATTGCATAGAACCGACCGTGTTACCTTAAAGTGGACGACGCCCACAACCGGTCTACTAAGCAAAAGACTTAGACTTTGTTTACTTCTTATGCATTTAAATGTTTATAAAACATCTTATAAATGCACAAGCAAACACAATGTAATAATATTAGTGATTCTATTCGTGCGAAAACTGCTCGAATAATACCGAATCGGGTTAAAAGTGGATTGTAGAGTTTTTCGTATACAAACAAGATTCTATTCGTGCTGATTCGTGCTCGAAACATGCTTTTCAGTATACCAAACCTAACTAATAAGGTAAGATCAAATTAACAGTTTTTTTTAATGGACCAAGGATTTTAAAAAACTAATTAAGTACTATGCATACACATAAAAACTAAATTGGAACGTGAATATTAATAACCCTAAATTAACTAAATCCTGGTTAAGTTTTTATGCATAATGTGGTATGAATAAATATCCATATGCTAATCCCATCCTTATACAAATACAAGCTTCACTTCATTTTATTCTTATTTTATTATAGAACTAATATTAACATTTTATAGTTACTAATTTTAATAAATGAACCTCATATTCCACTAATTTATTTCACTCATATTTAATATAAATTTAATATATATGAATAAGATTCATGTTTTATTAATATTTTCTAAGAATTTGTTTTAAAAATAAAAAAAAAAACATTATAATTATTACCATATAATGACCGCGTCTAATTCTGCGCGTAGATACGCGCTTGTACCCAAGTTTTACGCTAGTTCAAATTCACCCATTTTGAATATTATGCAAATATTAGAGCTACTAGACAAACACATACATATCATTCTCGGACTCGCTACGACAACATTGGCATCGGTCCAGCAAAATGGAGAAAAATGCTACTTCTACAATACCAAACAAAATAATTATTCATAGTCTCGTATATTGATTTTTCAAAGTCTCCCCATTTGGTGACCATAACATCATTTCATTCTACTTATCATCGCTAACCTAAATTACTCTAGTTACGTGTCGGCGATTTAATTTTTTTTTGGTTAAATACACTCTACCATTAAACTAAATAAATCATGATACTCTTAAACCCAATATATAAAAAGTGAGATTCACTAACCCATTTATCTATTTTTCTTTATAAAATCAAATAATTTATTAAAATTCGTGTCAATTCAAAATGAGATTATAATTGGTGTATAGAGGTAATATTATTTATCACTACATTCCAAATTAAATGAGACATATCTTTTGGAAAAAAATATATATATTTATACTATTTTATTCTTTTTTTACTTGTATACTTTATCTTTTCTGTTTATTATATTTCTATTAATTCGATAATTAAAAAGAAAAAACTAAATTAACTTGTATCTAGAAAAATTATCAATTCGAGTAGTGGTGTAAAATTAGTCCATTCCACCAACCATAAAAGCCATTCACTGCAAGCTACCAAAATCATAAGCGCAAGATGACACCAAGAATCTCTCAACTCTTTGTCCATAAATCTCAATTCTTCTTCTTCTTCTTCTTATCATCCAATGTGTACTTGTTGCATGTTTGAGCAAAGAAAATGACACCATTGCCGCACGTGTAGTGATCAAAGATCCACAAACCATCACATCCCAAAAACAGATATACAAATTAGGATTCTTCACACCTCCAAACACAACCAACCGCTACTTAGGCATCTTCTTCTCCTTCTCCCTAGAAACCGTGATTTGGGTCGCCAACAGAGACACACCCCTCACTGATTCTTCCGGCTCCGTTACTCTGTCCCGACACGGCAATCTTGTCGTCTTGGACGGGACTACTAATCAAACCGTCTGGTCCACCAATCTCACCACCTCTCCTACCAATCCAGTAGTCCAAATCCTTGACACTGGCAATCTCGTCTTACGGGAAGAGGCCTCTGGAGACACGTTGTGGGAGTCTTTCTCACAACCTCTGGATGTTCAGGTGCAGGGAATGAGGCTAACTCAGAACGTTAACACCGGGAAGCAGGTGCTGCTGACGGCGTGGAAAAACGCCACTGACCCCGAGAAAGGGAGCTTCACCATGGGCCTCGACGTCATTAGCGGGACCAAGCAGCTTTACATCTGGAACGAGGGGCGCCCGCGCTGGAGAAGCGGGCCGTGGAACAACCTGCTTTTCCTTGGGATAAAGAAATTGTTCTACAACTACTTAGATGGGTTCAATCAAGTCACGAATGACAGTGCTGGAAATTTCTTCTTTACCCCGCCCCAGCAGAATGATAGGCATATCATATCCACCGTGAATTATTCAGGAAGTCTGAACCGAAAGGCGTGGAATGGCATGGAATGGGACGTGGTGATGGCGTGTCCTGAAAACGAGTGTGATGTTTATGGAACGTGTGGGGCGTTTGGTAGCTGCAATGCTCTCGAATCGCCTATTTGTAGTTGCTTGAGAGGTTTTGAGCCTGCAAATGAGGATGAATGGAGGAGAGGGAATTGGACTAATGGTTGTAGGAGGAAGAGCCAGTTGCAGTGTGGAGACGATGGATTTGAGAGGCTGCGGAATATGAAGGTTCCGGACTTTGCTAAACCCTTGCCTTTTATGGTTCAAGACGAGTGTCGGACCACATGTCTGGGGAACTGCTCCTGTATAGCTTATGCTTATTATGATAACATTGGCTGTATGTTTTGGAGCGATATCTTGATTGACACTCAGGATTTTGGTAGTGTTGGTGTTGATCTCTACATCCGTCTCTCTGCGTCTGAATTCGGTAACTTCCTTTCACAATTTACTTGCTAATGGTAGCTTATTTTTCTTGTAATTTATCTTTTTCTTTATCCAGATAGTAACAAAAGGAGAAAGTTGTACATCATAGTTGGAGTAGCTGTGGGTTTTGTTTGCATATCTGTTATGATGTTTATTGCTTGGTGGTTAATAGTCAAGAGGAAAGGTGATTGACCTATTATTACATTTGACACAGTACATATATTTGCTCTACGTCACTATTGAAATGATTGTGTTCTTGGTCAAATCAGAGAACAAAGCGCAAGATACAAGTAACTTTGAAGCAGGCCATATGTTCACGACAGATTCAACTGCAATCGTTCTAAAAAATGAATCAAAGAAAGTTAATATTGGTGAATTGCCAAAGTTCACTTTTAAGATGCTTGCTACTGCAACAAACCAGTTCCACGAAGATAATCTTCTTGGGAGGGGAGGATTTGGTCCTGTTTACAAGGTACACAGGGTTGTAAGGTTCACTTTTTAGAATGAATAACAAGATTTTATGGTGTTTGGTAGGGAGTTCTAGCAAACGAGAAAGAGATCGCTGTTAAGAGACTATCAGCGGAATCTGGACAAGGAATGCAAGAATTCATGAATGAGGTGATTGTAATTTCCAAACTCCAACACAGGAATCTTGTCAAACTGTTGGGAGGTTGTGTTGAGAACGAAGAGAGGATTCTGATATATGAATACATGCCAAACAAAAGCTTGGACGCTTGTCTCTTTGGTCAGTTCAACCGATTTCATTGTTCTTAAGCATCTAAAAATATTTTCAGCAGCAAAGTTTTCATAATATATATGTTCTGGACAGATGCTACAAATCCGACAAAGAAGTTGTTAGACTGGAATATGCGTTACAACATTATCAAAGGCATTGGGCGAGGCATATTGTACCTGCACAGAGAATCAAGACTAAGGATCATTCATAGAGATCTAAAGCCAAGTAATGTTCTACTAGACCAATAGTGTAACCCAAAAATCTCAGATTTTGGGATGGCAAGAATATTCGGTGGCAATGAAGAACATGGCAATACTGCAAGAGTCGTGGGGACATAGTAAGTATATCTTGATCAGTTAATATATCAACAAGTTTTGCTAATATGGTAAGATAATTACAGTGGATACATGGCGCCAGAATACGGAATGGAAGGCAGATTTTCTGAAAAATCTGATGTATTCAGCTTCGGAGTGCTAATGTTGGAGATTATAAAAGGAAAAAAGAACACACACTATTTAAATGATGAATGGTCCTTGAGCCTTATTGGATTTGTAAGCACTTGTTAACTTTGTCATAATCTTTTAAAACTAATCACTGCCATTGAATGATTTATCTTTATATTTCAGGCGTGGAAAATGTGGAATGAGGGTAAGTGTTTGAGTTTCGTGGAGGAATGCATCGCAGATAGGGAGACGGAGGAAGAGATGGTTCGATGGATTCAGATAGGGCTGCTTTGTGTGCAAGAATATCCCAAGGATAGGCCTTCCATTGAAATCGTGCTGTCGATGCTGAGTCGTGATATAGTGGAGCTGCCACTGCCCAAGCAGCCTGTGTTTGCGGAAAATGGTTCGACTCCAGGACCTGGATCAACAGACCAAAACGAACTCACTCTCAGTGTTCTTGATGGAAGATGATACTATTTCCGATTGTATCGTTATAGTATTATCTTTTATGAGCTCAATACCGTAAGTCACCAACAGATGTCATCGACAACAACACGAAGCGCAACACAGCCTTTACGTGATTATATATGTTTCATTTCATGCCAACTTATCTTTTATTACTACCTTTCCTGTAATAGGTCATACTTGCGTCAAACAGTTTATAAGCTTATTCTCGGATTTCCTTCTTTCCCGAATATTTATGTTTATGTTTAATGTAGCCATTAAAATAATTTATAAATACCTGTAAGTCTGTAAGTGTAAAATATTATTCTATAATTTTGGTAAAAAAAAAGCGAGAAACAATAACTAATTATTCATTGAAAGCATAATGTGGATGTAATAGGTAAGGCCATCTGCAACGCTCTCTCTTATCCGTCCCTTAACCGTCCCTTAAATTACTATTCATGGACCACATTGTACTTTTTTACTCATCTCTTAACTAAGGGACGAAACCTGCAACCCTCCATCTCTTATCCGTCCCTTAGCCGTTTCTTAAATTACTATTCATTTAATTTCATTTTTTATTTTTATTTCCAACCAAATTCAATTAATAAAAACACACTTCATTAAATAAAATAAAATTACAACATAAAATAAAAATACAACTTAAAATTCAAAAAAATAAAAAAACACATAATTAAAATCCTACAAAAAAAATTACATAATTTAAAATACAATTTTATAGAAAATAAAAAAAACTACTCCGCCGGCGAATCATCCCCCGAAGGCGGTGGAGGTGCACTGAAGCCACCTGGAGGTGGAATACCAAATTGTCTTGCCATAAACTCAATTCCGGTAAGATAGACTTGGTATTGGGGAGGCGTCATGCGGGAAGTGTTCGTCATTGTGGCGGTCATGTACATGGACATTAGGGAGTTCGAGGGTGCCCCCGAGCCCGCCTGGCTTGATTCGGCTCGGCCCCTCCTCCTCTAGCCGCCTTCGTCGCATTTCTCCCTTGCGGCCGACGGTGCCAACGGGAGGACCCCCCGGCATTGTCTGTCGTGCCCTCAACCTCCTGTGAGGCAAACTCTTGTGCGGCGCTGCCCGAACCGCCCTCACTAGACGAGTATTGGCCACCCGTCGTGTGCTTCGTGCGCTTCGAGGTCGAGCCCGAGCTGGACCGGACACCGCCGGCCCACCTTTCCTCGTCTTTGACGACCTCCCAAATATCGACATGTTTGAATTGTTTGCCGGTGTCGTCGAAGTAGACTCACAAAGCCGACCTCGGAATGTCGGCTCTCGTGGCTCCGCTTTGGTAATGAGCCACTTCACTCTTGTAGATGGCGCAAAATTTTTTGACCTCTCTGTCGACTCGGTCAAAGTGAGCGCGGAGCATCTTAAATGTGCGGCGGCGGGACCCCTTCGGCTTAATCTCGTGGTAGGCCTCAGTGACCTTTTCCTAGAAGCACTTCCGGGATTGTTGATTCCCGACGATGGGATCGTACGAGACTCTGATCCAGGCGTTGTACACCGCCAGCGTTTCTTTGGGGCTGTACGGATGCCGGCCTAGTTCCTCCTCCTCCTCGTCCGCCTCCGCCCTGGAGCTTCCACCGCCTCGGCCTCCTCCACCGCATCGGCCTTCTTCCGGAGTGGGTTCAACGGAATAATCATCCCGAATCTGGGATAATCCCTGCGAATACCTCGAGGCGGAGGGACGGACGTATGCATCCACATCATAATGGGGTGGTTGGTACCCCCCGGCGTCGACGAACCCTGGGTGCCCAGCGTCGACGAACCGGAACCACCACCCAGGACATTGTACATGCCCCCCCAGTCGCCGAACGCGTTGATGTCGAACCCGCCGGAGCCGCCACCGCCACCGCCACCGCCAGAGTTTCCGTCGCCGGACATTTTGTGATGAGAGGTTAGATGAAAATTGGAGAGGAAATGAAGATGATTTGGGAAGAATAGATGTGTATTTGTGTGTGAAACGAGGATGAATTAGGAGTATTTATAGAGTAAAAAAATAAAAAATAAAAAAAGTAATATTAACGGTAATATTACCGTTTTTCATTTTTTTATTTTTTTTTTATTTGATTTTTTTTAAAAAATGATTTATTGCGTCAGCGTGACGATGCCCACTCGCGGGCCGGCGGGCCCGCGAGTGGGCGTCACGCATGGCGCCGGAGCACAGCACGTCGCGCTGGCGCTTGGCGAGACGGGACGGAACGCTCGGCGGGCTGGGGACGAGACGGGGCGCTGCAACGCGTCATGCCGCCGTCTCGTCCCGGCGTGACGGATTACGGGCCACCCGCTTGACGCGTTGCGGGTGGCCTTATTTTCTGTACGTTAGAGTAATACTAATAAGAACAACCCAACCACATCCCAACATAAAATTCTTCCTGCTAAATCATCACAGCCCCGTCACAACCTAGGCAATGCCCCAGCCTTCCCATAGCCTAGCTTAGCCCTCTCATTTATCAAATACTCCCTCCGTCCGTGAATATGAGTCTCATTCCATTCCGGCACGGGTTTTAATAAATGTTAAGAAAAGTGGGTGGAAGAAAGTTAGTGGAATATGAGTCCCACTTGTATATATTAGTTTTAAATGATATGTGAGTAGAATGAGTTGGTGAAATGTGAGGCCTCTTTACCATTTATGGTAATTATGAACCGGGACTCCTATTCAGGGACGAACCAAAATGGAAAAATGGGACTCCTATTAGCGGACGGAGGAAGTAACAAATACAAAATTAAAAAATAGACAAAAACGAAGAAAGTTTGAACATACTTCAGGAATATAAAAACTTCTACTACGATTCAAAACAAACATCTACTACAATAAAAAAAAAGAGTTCCTTATTCAAGCTTCAACAAGCGGCTCGGCTCACTCGTCAGAGTCCTCTCCACCATCCCCATCGGCATCCCAATAGCCCTGCTCATCGTCATCGATTGGCATCCCCATGTTGCGATTCATCTGATTCATCAGGAGATTGATGCACTTTTTATTAGTATTAAATAAACCTGCAAGTATACAGAGTATATATATAGTATAGCTAAAGGTCAGTACCGGATATCGAACACAAGGAAAACGATCACAAACTGTCTATCTTCTACTAGGCTTCTTCTACTATTTGGAAGAACAAAGGTTTTATGGATTTTGAAAGTTATTGTAAAAACCAAGAGAGCAAGTAAACAATTGCAGATAAAATCACAGAGAAAAATCAGATGAGATAAGGGAATTCCAGGGATGTGCTTCACAGTTATGGTTTATATAAGTTCCAACTACAACACCCTAACACAGTTCAAACTTTACTAGAGCGAGTCAAATAATTATTGTCCATGCGACACAAAGTAGAATACGGACACTAAGGACGTCAATCCTAGATTTGTAACTCCTAAAACTCTTAATGTTCTCGCTCTCAATTAACAGTGCTATTTTATGGGAAGCTAATTGTAACACCAACTAAGCTCTTCTAACTCGCAAATCTCCTCTCACGATTATGTTGCAAGTCAATAGATCATCATAGAATGTGTCACTCAAATATGAAGCAATTATCTAACACTTAGAATAGAAGGAAAGTAATTAACAAAACGGATATTAAATAAATAGGAACCGAATAAAACAAAGTCGTTACTAACACATCTTTAGAATTCTATGAGTTTAGTTACATATGATTCTAAAAACATAGTTTGTAGGCGAAACATATAAAAAAAATAAGAACTAAAGCAATAGAACCCAAAGGTAGAAACTTGTAGTTTTGATCTTCTCTTGAATCCACACTTCAAACATCTTGGATCTTGATAAACAGTAGAAGGAACTCTCAAATATTATGCTCTGGAAATTATGCAGCACAAGGTTCCTTTGGTGAAGTTTGAGGAGGTATTTATAGCCTCAAAATCGAATCCACAATATGGTCAATCTTTAGCACAATATGGTAAGTCTTGGAGAGAAAATATGGCAATTTACGTACGTCACGCAGCGGGCCACTGCACTTTGTTCAGCTGTCGCTGTAGATCATCATGTAGCTTTTGTTTCTCGACCAGCGGTCACTGCACTTGTTTCAGCGGTCTCTAGCAATTACTCCGTAGCTACTGGATCTAAATCAGCGGTCCCTGAGCATGTTCTTCTTTTTAGCTCTAATTTTCCGAAGCAGACCTCTACAGGGGCAGCGGTTGATAGCGGCCAGCGGTCGATGGCTATGGTGCAGCGGACCGCTGGCTGGCTCGAATACTCCAGATTTCCATCTTCGACTTTTTACTATCTTTTTATGCTCTATTTTGCACATTTCTCACAAAATACGTCAAAATATCAAAATACTCCCTCCGTCCGCCAGTAGGAGTCCTAGTCACTTTTGCGCACTTGTTTTATAAAAATGATAATAAATAGTTAAAGTGGAGAAATGATAAAGTAAAAGAGAGAATAATGTTGATAAGAGTCTTCTTAACTTTATTCTCTATCTTACATTACCATTTCTCCACTTTAACTACTCCCTCCGTTCCACTTAAGATGACACATTTTGTTTTTTAGTTTGTCCTAAATAAGATGACACATTTCCTTTTTTAGAAACTTTTTCTCTCCAATTAATACACTCAACCAGTTTTTATCACTCATATTAAAATATTCATCTTTCTTTCTCTCTCTAATTTAATACTTACACCTACCTTTTCTCTCTCTAATTAAACACATTAATCAATAATCCTAAAATCCCGTGCCGGCTAAGAAATATGTCAACTTAGCCAGGACGGAGAGAGTATTTATTATCATTTTTATAAAACGAGTGCGCAAAAGTGACCGAGACTCCTAATGGCGGACGAAGGGAGTAGGTAAAATATGCAAATAATGGACATGTAATGCAACTTTGACACTCAAAACAAACCAAATAATGGCTTTAAAAGAGTGCAAAATCTGAGTGTACCTGAGATACAACTCTCTCTTGAATTTAGGGTTAATTAGTTGTCGCGTTCAACTGCAGCATCGTGCCGCTTGGATCTTGAGGCCATCGGTCAGCTCTGGATTTTAAGCCCTCAATTGGGCAGGCGTGCACTCGCTGGTCGATCCTCTCGACATCTGCATCGCCGTTTTCTGGCCCACTAGAAGACATCGGTGGGGAACTGGGGAGACACCTCATCGACTGCGTCATCAGAGCCAGGACGGAGAGAGTATTTATTATCATTTTTATAAAACGAGTGCGCAAAAGTGACCGGGACTCCTAATGGCGGACGAAGGGAGTAGGTAAAATATGCAAATAATGGACATGTAATGCAACTTTGACACTCAAAACAAACCAAATAATGGCTTTAAAAGAGTGCAAAATCTGAGTGTACCTGAGATACAACTCTCTCTTGAATTTAGGGTTAATTAGTTGTCGCGTTCAACTGCAGCATCGTGCCGCTTGGATCTTGAGGCCATCGGTCAGCTCTGGATTTTAAGCCCTCAATTGGGCAGGCGTGCACTCGCTGGTCGATCCTCTCGACATCTGCATCGCCGTTTTCTGGCCCACTAGAAGACATCGGTGGGGAACTGGGGAGACACCTCATCGACTGCGTCATCAGGGTTAATGGAACCGCCGTTGCTGCAGTCGCTGATGCACTTTTTATTAGCACTAAATAAACCTGCAAGTATATAGAGTATAATAGTATAGCTAAAGGTCAGTACCGGATATCGAACATGGGCAATAAAGTCACAGACTGGCTAACTTCTACTAAGCTTCGTTCACTATTTGGAAAACCGAGAATTTTGGAGATTTTGAAAACTAAAAGCAGTTTGAAAGTAATAAAACAACTAATTGCAAATAATTAAAGAGGTAAAAATATGAGAGATAAGAGAATTCCAGGGATGTGTCACAGTTATGGTTATAGAATGAGTCACATAAGTTTTGCCCATGAAGTACAAGCGTAGATTACTAACACTAGGGTTGTCAATCCTAGATCCGTAACTCCTAAAAGCTCCTAAGACCCTTATAAAGTCCTCACTCTCAAGTAACAGTGTCGTTTTAAGGGACGCTAATTGTAGTGTCTACTAAGTGAATCTAACTCGCCAACCTCCTCTCACAATTATGTAGCAAGTTATATTAAATCATCACCGAATGTGTCACTCAAATGTGAAGTATTATGGAACAACTTAGGGAAAAAACCAAGTAAAAACAAAACGGATATTAAATAGGAAACGAAATTGTATAACCAAAGTCGTTACTAACACATCCCTAGAATCCTATGAATTTAGTTACACATAATTGAATAAGCTAAAAACATAGAATAAAGAGAAAACAAAGTGAACATAAGAACTAAAGCAATAAAACCTAAAGGTTGAATCCTTGTAGCCTTGATCTTCTCTTGATTCCTTCTTCAACCTCTTGCACAATGAAGAACTCTCTCAATTTTATGTTATAGAATTATATGGAAAAAAGAAGATCCTAATGAAGAGGTTTGAGGGGCTATTTATAGAGGGAAAATCGAGCTCCATCAAATAAGGCAAAAAATGGCTAAGTTTGGTAAATCTTGGGGAAAAAGTAGGTCAATTTCGTGCGCCGCATTTTCGCAGCGGGCCGCTGCACCTTGATCTGTAACCTTTGCCTCTTAGATAGCGATCGCTACACTATGTTGCAGCGGTCGCTGTGAATAATTCCGTAGTTTCGGAAACTCTTCGAGCGGTCGCTGCGCACTCCCTAGCGGTCGCTGGACGTGTTCTTCGTTTCAGTAAAACTTTCTCCGGAGCAGACCGCTAATAGCTCGGCCGTCGCTGTGCCCCAACGGACGCTGTGCATGTTGCAGCGGACCGCTGGGCATCTCGAATGCTCCAGATTTCCACCTTCGACTTTTTCCTGTCTTTTTAGGCTCAAATATGCACAAATCTCACAAAACACGTCAAAATACTAAAATAGAGAAAATATGTAAAATATGGACATGTATTGTGATTTTGACATTAAAAATAGACCAAATAAAGGCCTTAAAATAGTGTAAAATCCGAGCGTATCAGTCGCCAGAGACACCGAGCCCCATCTGCTTCCGGAAGCCCGCAGCCATCCTCGGCAAGAATTTGGGAGAATCCTTCAGGACCACACGGGCCTCCCAATACTTAAAACGAGCGGATCTCTGGGGCTCAGGGAACTGTTGTTAAGACAACTCTTTTACGTCTTCGATGGTCTGCCCACTGGGTTATCCTGCGTACATTGTTGTCATAGATGCCGCTGAATCTAGAGACGACAACCTTTATCTACTCCCATTTCTTCTGGAGTTCGTCAGGCTAGAGGAACTTCGCACCATCTGTCTTAAATTGGTCCTAGCTGAGCTGGATGCGATTCCACATCCCATCAGTTGTCTGATTATCCGACCGAACGAGATCATCTACGATAGAGACCCACGCCTTTGCAATAGCAGTGCACTCCTCCGGACAGTAACCCTTCCTATGCTCCTCCGCACCCTCCCCATCCGCCTGCAATGACTCACCTGCAATGGCCTTCCTTTTTCCCTTTCCCCTCATCCTCCTCCTCCTCCCTCGACCTAAACATTTTCTATACAATCTTTTAGCTAAACACCATGTTTTCCCACAATTCGAATGAGCTCGTTATTATTATTATTTTTATTTTTTTATTAGAACACGTTCTAATCGACCTTTCTAAACCTATTTCACTAGAGTCATAAATTTTCTTGTCTGACAATGACGCTACCGAGATTCGAGTTATGTGGGGTGGCCTGTCCCATATAACCACTTTCTCAGTCATACGGGAATTCCTATCTCGTACTTTGACAACCTTTAGACTATATAGTGTATCAAATCCCCATTTGACAAACTTCTATATCAACATACGGTAGTGAAGTGATCAGATTTAGACTAGACTTGTTTGTGTATACTTCCACTGACTAGTAGGGTACCTAGATCTAGTTGTGTTGTTGGGTCTGTGTTTATCTTCACTATAAAAGAACCTCAACCACTTTTACGGGCTAGTATAGTGGAGGAAATGATCGACCCCATAGACATGGATGTAGGCGTTATACACTTGTGATGACATTCTGGGAGGGTTGGTTTGCTACCATGCTTTTGGATTGAGTTTTACTAAGCGCAAAATAAAATGGGACCTAGACATATCCTGACCATTGAGTCACTAGATGCTTGATAAGGCTCGTTTCATGCATAAGTTATTGGGTGAATTCATATGCTTTTCAAGGGAGATAATGCACACAAATTTGAGTTTAAGTGTGCAGGTTGCTGCTGGATCAAGTAGATCAGGCAAACTGACCGAGCAGACGCAGATTGAGCAGAAATGGAGTGAGAATGCCAAAAAGCCGCCTAATTTGTCAAGGGGAATTATCAGAAGGAGCAGGCAGGGCAAGAAGTAGGACAGAGGAGAGAGAACTCGAAGATACCATTAATTTTAAGGGTACAAATGTCAAATCATGGAATGCTTACCCTAGGGATTTGAACCTCAAGCCACCCTATATAAATGGACCAACATTGAAGGAAGATAGCAGACTTTGGGAGCTCACCATTCTAGACACAGTCACACAGTAGTCATTAGATAGAGTTCTTAGCTACAAAAGTCCACTCCAACTCCAGTTTCAAGCTCTATGCCTCTACGCTTAGAGGGGAAATCCTAGTTCTGGTTGTTCTTAGTTTGTAATCGTGGTTCCACCGCTCCGAGGAGCAAAGATACAATCTTTAATTTCTGTCTTGCTACGTTTTGGTGCTTTGAACCTCTTAGCTTAAGAATTTCGCAGTTATTTCGTTGTTAGTTTGGATATTATCGTTTTGGAATTTGGATCTGATCTTATTTATGCTGTTATGGAAGTTTACATTTGAGTTCTTGTTAGATTTGATGATGTTGAGCTTTATTTATGTTTTGTTAGATGCTTTTCACAATTGGTTGTGACATCCCTAATCCAATTGTATCAAGTTTTATATTTTATTATATATTATATTGTGTTTTATAGTATAAAAAAAGTAAATTAGTATTAAAATTACGATTTAACTAATTAAATGAAAATTAATATATGTTTGTGTATATATACAAGTATGCGTGTGTACGTGTAATAATGTTTGTGTATGCATGGAATGATAAGAAGTAATTTTTGCATGGAAAAATATATATAATATTTATTCTAAATGAGTACTACTCCCTCCGTCCACCATTAGGAGTCCCATTTTTTGGCGGCACGAATTTTAAGAAATGTTATAAAAAGTGGGTGGAAAAAAATTAGTGGAATAGGGGTCCCACTTGTATATATTAGTTTTAAATGAAATGTGAGTGGAATGGGTGAGTGGAAGGTGAGACTCTATTACCATTTATGGTAAAAGTGAACAGAGACTCCTATTTGCGGACGGACTAAAATAGAAAAACGGGACCCCTATTTGCGAACGGTGGGAGTATTAAAATTAGCATGTTGACATTTATTTTAAGTTATTTATGATTCATATCAATAGCTTTAATTGAATAATTTTAGGATAACCATCTTCAAAAATTCCGTCGAGTTAGTAAACAGTGGAGGGGGGAGAAGAGGAAAGAGAATAATAAAGTTTAGTTTCATTATAGAGAAATAAAAGGGTTAGAAAACAAGAAGAAAAGAAAAGGAAGAGGTGATTAATCCTGGTATATTGGGTAGTGGTGATTAATAACTAGCGGTGCTATGATTGCTATTATATTGGATCGTGCGCGAGGTGAGTCTCGTTTGATAAAGTCCTCAAGAGGAGCTCGAAATAAGACTTTATTATTCGTAACCTAGCTAGTTGGAGTTTGATTACTCTATGAATAATAAATCAGCGTTTCTTGCTGAGTCCACTCTTGGAATTATTAAGATGTTAATTAATTAAGTCTATAGCAGACACTAATTAATTAATGGATGTTACTATCTTAAGCTCGAGAAATAAATGACAAACAATGAAAACTCAGATTACTTATAATTTTTATATTTGGATGGGCAGTGCAATATTACTTCTGTAGTGGCTGCTCGTAATATTACAATATAAGCTTATATTAAATTGTGGGTTCAATTTAATTAGTAAAAAGCTAATTGGGGGAGGTCATATCGAAAACCTTCCATAGATCCTTGTCTGGGATCAATATGTGACTTAATATAAATAGGAGAATAAATGAGACAGAAAACACACTTAATATTATTCATAATTTTCGTCTCCTTCTCCTACAATGTGAGGGATGAAATTTTCTCATTCAACTCTCCTCTGTGAAATAGAATTTCTGTCTTCTTTATTCAAGTCATAATATTCTGGTGAGATCAGCCCACCCTGATATCAGTATACAGTCCGGGAACCAGTCAGAAGATCTGTGGTTTAGTAATCAAGATCTTCACGTGGAGAATGCGTTAGCTATCTTCGATTCTTTAGAGAATCATCAAGGTAAAATAGCTAATACGTAGAAAAGCATGTTTTAGGTTTTAATTATACTTAAAGCATGATTTTATTTGAGTTATGAGCAAGATATATGTGATAATTGCGCCAAAAGAATTTGTCTAAATAATCTGCTAAATAGATCGCTTTCATTATCTGATTTATTTGATGCACACTTCCGCTGCCAACCCCTTCACTTAGAGCTTTGAGATATGCTCGTGAAGTAGAGGGACTTGGAAAAGTTGTAGCTTTGGATAGTGATAAAGCATCTATTGATGTGTAATCAACCAATCCCAACAGAGTTTGAGGATATAAAATTGGAGGTCGGAAAAGTGTTTCCAAATGGAGCCCGTAGAGATGCCCCTCCATGCAAAGGAATGAACCAACCAAAGTTAGCCGGAGAAGAAGGACCTACAGAGCAGAGGATATTCGAAGTTTCAGTGGTTACTCGGCAGAGGTGGCGTGCCTTGATAGTCTATCACTGAGAAGGGAGCCATAAAGGAGAAATGAGGTTGATGGTGTTAGTCTTCATTTTATAGGGTTTCCAAAAAGGAGAAGTAATTTGGACCTAGTGGTTATTGGGCTCAAGAAGGAAAAAAATGAAAATAATGGGCTCATAGTTTGAGCTAGAATGGGCTGGGAATGGTCCTCCAAAAAATTAAGCTTTGGGCTGCAAATTAAATTTAGTCCAAAGATCAGTAAGCTCCTCAACATGAGTAAAAACTGTCAGTAGGGAAAAAAATGAAGTGGCTTCTAGATACGAACTTAAACTGTCTAAGATGGCTCCTGGATACGAGCAAAAATTATCGAAGATGGCTCCTTCACACAAGTTAAAACTGTCTAAGATGGCTCCTTGATACGAGCTAAAACTGTCAACCAAAAATTAAGGAGCTCCTTGACAAGAGTTGAAACCGTCAACAGAAAATTGAAGATCTCCTTGAAACGAGTCTAACCTTTCAATAATGAATGAAGAGCTCCTTGATAAGAGCCTAAACTTTCTATGAAAAAAAATATAACTCCTTGATATGAGTATAAACTATCAATGATGAATTAAAGAAGCTCTATGATACGAGCATAAATTGTCAATGAAGAGTGAAGAACTCCTGAGTACTGAGTATAAACTATTTATCAAAGTGAAGATCGTGCAAGTTAAGTGTTGAAAAACTAGATACTTAACTTGAGGGGGATTATTGAAAACAGAAAATTTGAGAGTCTCAAGATTGTGAGAAAGAGTACCTTTAGGGTCTTAAGGTAATATATCATTATTATGGTAGAGTCTCAAGTTCATATGTCTCTTGGCACATCTACTCCTCTAATCCTATAAATAAGAATGTACAATGTATCTCAAGTAATACAAAAATCAATCACAATGTAGTCTTCAAGAGTTCTTCAGTTTTATTTTTTTCCGCATTTTACTTTTCAACACATTGAAATTATCATTGGATTAAAGAGGATCTGTGACGGTCTTGCATTGAATCTGATATCAATGGCAATGGACCTACGGGTCATATACAATGGCAATGGACCTTCGGGTCATATATATGATATAGAATGGCAATGAGACCTCCGGGTCATATTATACAATGGCAATGGACCTTCGGGTTATATATATGATATACAATGGCAATGAGACATTCGGGTTATAAACAATGGCAATGGACCTTCGGGTCATGTAGTTGATATGTGATTTATTTACTTTAATTTGCATTTATTTATTATAAGTATATACATCATAGGGGTTGGGGTGTGACATTTGTAGTTGTTAGGATGTTTAGATCTAGCTTGTTAATGTCTGATTCCGTAGATCCATGCTAGTTCGTGTTTTGATTTTGTAGATCTAGTGTTCTTTATTTTAGATCTGCATGATCTGGTAGTTCTTAGTTTAAATTTCCTCGCTCACGTCTTATTTTGAAGCATGCTCTGTTTTTTCTTCGTCAATGGTGTTCAATGCTCTGTTCTTCCTCTGTTTTTACTTGGCTGTTTGAAGAAGATGAAGTAGAGAGTAGTTAGAAATCAGATCCAAACTTGTTTTTTGCTTTTGCCTTTAACAGCTTTTCTACCAAACCAGTCATTTTAGGAAAATTGGTCCCCACTTACTTTTAAACTTTGTTTGTCTATTTTAGGAAAAGTTCCAGTATGGTCTAGTGTTGCAGGTGCTCTTGGTTGTTTAATCTTATATTTAAATGTTTGTTGCACGTTTAGTCGTTCATGCATATTACCGTGCTTAGCCGTCTAGTTGATCCGTTAGGTAGAGTCCCCTGTTTAATCTTCTAAGTCAAGTAGATTCTTAACCCACTTAGTTTGCGTGGTAGCAGCAAAAAACCTACCAAAATGTCCCGAACACATGTTTTTCGCCTCCATCCTTGTGGGATTCGATCCTTACTTCCATATACTAATTAATAGTATTTGCGGGTTAAGGTTTTGAAAGTATCCTTGGATTGCGCATCCGATGACACGCAGATTGTCACGACCACAACTCCCTAGTAATAGAAAGTGTAGCTATTTCACGACTAAACTAATTAAATGGTCACAAGCTCATCGTAAATAAGTACTTAATTCAAGGGAAACAATGTCTCATAGCGAAAAGGGTACAACTTCATCGAATTCAGAGTAATTAACTGAGTGCATAGTCTTTTCTAAAAACGATTCTTAAACTTGCAGCGGAAGGTTCCAAGACGAAGTAATATGTGTGGAGACATATTAAATCAGCTACCTAGCCTCTTATTATAAGACCTTCCCCAACACCTCCTCGCTCCGACCATGATCAACCTGCACGTTAAGAGAAACAAACATGCAGGGCTGAGTATTTGGTATACTCAGTGGGCTCATTGCCGAAAACATTTCTTATTTAGTTGTCAGCCAAACTTGAGTGAGCGCAGGATTTTTCTTAAAATGATCACCGGTCACTAAAACCTTTATCTTTTCATAAGTTTGACTGCGCAGTCATATAACATCTCATATCATAGCATACCTGATCTGGTGTGAACCGGGAATGTGGCCACATTCCACGACGGTCACTGGACCGGCTAACTCTAGCGCTAGCGCACGGTCCCTTATGTGTACACTAGTCCGAGTAGGGTTTACGGCCCTACTGGGACCCGAATTCGATTTAATTTGCTTGGCATAGCCAACAGATAGGTAATCATAAACAAAACATGGCATGACAACTCATTCAAAAATATTCACGTTTTCACATAAAATCAAATTTTGAAAGAAAAGCCCACATCGTTTGCTTAAATTCTCAAACGAGCGTTCCTTGACTTGCTTTTACTTGCCTTACGACGACGTCCCTTTATAATAAATAATGTACTTAAGTTATGCTTAAGTAATTATTTAATTAGCGTGCATGCATTCCTAAGTGTGTGATTATTTTTATTTTCTTCTTCCTAAATCCATAAAATTCTTGAGTATAAATTAAATCAAGTGATTTAATTTAGTGTGAACCTTGCCGAATTTTTTTCGAGCATTGGTTAAATTCTAAGCTTCTTAAACTTTATTTCCGCGAAATTAAATAGCGGCTATCCATTATTTAATTTGGTAAAATATTAGGAGGATCTATAAATTAAATTCAATGTTCTTTGTCATACTAATGTTTTAATTTGTAGCTCATGCTATGATTTAAATATTATTGTTATCCCATTCTTAGTTTAGTTCTCGGGCTTCCCGGTTAATTGGATTTTTAAATGGCAAAAATCCAATTCATATAATCATTTGACAAGGTATTAAATTTACCCACATTTCTTATGGCCCAAGTGATTTAAATCCCATGGCCACAAATCTATTAAAATTCCATGGCCCAAGTTCAGTTTAGAAAAAAAAGAAAGGGCCCAATTGATTTTAAATCGTGGCCAAATCAATTTGAAAAAAAAGAGCCCAAATTTTAAAAAAAACACTCCCTTCACCATGTCGGTTTCTCCCTCATTCTCACCTCTTTCCCAAATCAATTTTCAAAAACCCTAAATCCATCTCCCATTTTTTTTCATCGCCCGCATCTCTCTCTTCTTTTCGTCGCCGGAAATGGCTCGCCTTCCTCACGGCCGCGTCGACACCGTGTCACTGCCAGCTTGGCGGATTTTGCGCCTTCGGAGACAGAGAAGGCGTCGCCTCCCTCCACGGACACAGCTCAGCACCGCCTCTATGATCTCTCTCTCCGGCGTTCGTTGCACTGCTGCCAAATCCCCGCTCTCGGCGAGCCTCACAGCCGCCGCTCCTTCCCTCGTGACGTAGCGCCACCGACAGACGACCTCCTCTAAGCTAAGTTTTCTGCCCTTTAATGCTTAGCTTGGTTCGTAGGTTTCATTTGGCAAAGCTATGTAAAATCGATTTATGACTATTGGTGATGTTCAAGCTTTGGTCTTGTGAGAGTTCGATTACTGTTCATCTAATTAGTTTGTACCAGGAGCTTTGTGTTATGATCCTTGGCAGAAATTTAGCTCACTGTAATGAACTCTTACATAGATATGCTACGCTTTTCCCCTACTGACTGTTATGGTTTGGCTGTTGGTTATTTCTATGGCTTCTTAAGTGATCATGCTTCTATGATTCTAAGTTCTTGACTATTTATGGTGCCTTCCCTAAATGATGCAAGAGTGTATTGTGGGGTTACCTACTGAGAAATGGGCTGTGAGGTTGTGGGATCTCCGGCCGAGCTTAGAATGAACTCTCTCTTTGCTTTGTTCTGCTGCTGGAACATTGTGGGAATGTGAAGGGAATTGGGTGAGCATGGAGGGGTTCTCTTATAGGGGAGGGGTGTACTCGTAGGGTCCAATCTAGTTGCTGCATTCTTGTTACATCCTGCAGCTCTTTTAACCGCTTTTGGCATTTTGTAATTGCTTAGTACCTTGTTCATTTATAGCAATTGTCCCTTGTGGCAGGTGTACAATGGTTGGCAGGGATTTGTAGGTAATTTTCTCAGCGATGGCAGAGGTGAGATGGGGTATGAGCTGCCCAAAATCAGCCTTGCCAGGTACCTGCAGCGGCTGGGATGGAGATGCCGGCTGGGCTTGCTTCTTTCAGCCCAAGCACTTCCTCACTTTTGGCAAGGTAGTACTACTCTTCCCTTTTCTAGTGTGGGCTGTTTAACCTCTCCATTCCTTATGCATTCTTGTCTAATGGTTTGTGTTTGGCAGGGACAGGGAGACCGATCCCTTCTGGCTGCAGTCTCTTTGGTTCGGCCCAACAGGCCGTCGAAAATCTGGGCCGAAATCCGTGCTAAAAGCGGCCCGAAGCTAGTAGTTCCATATTGTAATAGAGTAGTGTTTCTACTTTGAAGTCTTCCCCTTTCTTTCCAAACATGTATGCAAATCTATATAAAAGTTGGTGTGTATTTTGTTTCCTAAATTTCCATCATCAATTATTTGTAATCTAAGACTTAGCTTGAGATTTATACATTGTATTTCATTTACTTAAGAAATAAATGGATACACTTTCGCTTCATTCGATCCTTATCCTCTTTCTTTAAATTTCTCGTTTTGTATCCCTTATAAATCGCGTTTCCCAAAAATGGGTTTGAGGATCGTATACTCATCATACATTAATTAATCGAAACGATGAAATTGTTCTACGTTTCCAACTTAATTTCATAAGTCTCGGAAATTTTAATTTGTGGTTATTACACAGATAGGTCTAGCGAATCTGCCTGATCAGTTTGGTCCAGTCAATCTGCTTGGTCAGTCTGCGATCGACATATTTTATTATCAATTTTTAGCACGCATTCTCTTGGCAGGTTCCAGTGCTTCATGTTGCGGGATGTGTACGTTAGTGTGAGCGTTGTACTGTGATGAGAGTTAATTGGTTGCTGACCAGATTCGTAAGTGAATGCTTCCAACTGGTTAGAAGGGTGCCAAGACCTAGTTGTGTCGTTGGGCATGCATCTAACTTTCCATATCAAAAACCTCAACCCACTTCTACTGGCTAGTATAGTGGAGTAAATGATCGATCCCATAGAGATGGATGTAGACGTTATACACTTTCTATGACATTCTGGAAGGGTTGGTTTGCTACCACGCTTTGGGATTGAGTTTTAACTAGGCGTAGAATAAATTGGGACCTTCACCTATCCTGACTAGTAAGACTCTGAATGATTCATGCTAATGGAATGTGTACGTAAATGGGTGAACTGGACTATTGAGGTGCATGTGAAAAGTGAAATATTACTATAAATGGATAAACAAAACCAAAAAGGAATAACAAACAATGCTGACTAACTAACTACCTAAATCCGCAGAAAAGTTGAAAAGGTGGAAGGACAAAAAGCATAAACTAGAAATTAAACTACGACAACTAAAGCATAAACTAGAAATTAAAGTGGTCCCAACTTAGATTGTGATGGTCTTTTTCACCAAGCAGCGAAAATGACCAGAAAATTAAGACTCCATTGATGAATGCTCGGAATCAAACTCTAACAACTCAGATCAAACACAATCTCAAGTCGCAAAATCCAGATCTAAACTAGAAATTAAACTACGACAACTAAATCATGCATAAAGCAACGGATACCTAAACTGACTAACATGCAAGGTGGCGGAAATGAACATAACAGAGATCCATGCATCTTTATAAGAAATGACGATTGAAACTTTCAAACTTAAAAAAACACTAGATCTAACTTAACTAGGCAGATTCGAGCACGTAAACAACAAAAATCAACGTAAAACTACTAGATCTATCTAACTAGGTAGAAAGAAATCATAAGTGAGCTAGAATTCAAAATAAACCAAAAGAAATACATAGAACTAACAGTATTCAAGCCAAACGATGTTTCCAATGACAGATTAACAAAGATCGATGTCAAAAGCAAGGCAAATAAGTACTAAAACTTAAGCATTCATGAAAACAACACAAAAGAAAAGATTGTTTGGGCTCCTAGGAGCAATAGAACGGATAAACTTCTTCAACTACGATAGCAAACTGGCTGGAACGGATGGCGGACTCCGCTCTCCGGTAGGTGGCCGGTGTTAGGGTTTTGTATACTAGAAATCACCTTTCGAGTGATTGGATACTGTAAAACTCTACTTGTTATTTCCTAATGAATAAAACAGATTATTTTTGTCATAATGTTGTTATGCTTTACATTTAATGGTTGTTTATTGCATATTTAAATGTATAAGAAAGTTACAAAGTCTAAGTCTTTGTTCTAGTAGACTGGTTGTGGGCGTCCACTTTAAGGTAACACGGTCAATTCTGAACAAAGAAAAAGAAGAATTTCACAACCCAGATAGGCCTAGACTACCTATCGTGAAAGGTTGCAATGTCAGTCCGATTATTTCTAAGCTTTATTGAAATAAGATGACGTTGGTGTGTTATAGCACTGAATGGATCTAACAGCAAGACGAGTCTTTATGCTATCTACTGAAAGACGAGGTCTTGATAATAATTTCTTAATCAATGCACGTTAGCATTGAGCATACGATATTGAGTATCTACTACTTTGACTTACCAAAGGTGCGGGTTTTTCATAACCCAACGATCCAGGTATATTGTGTAGTGGTGATCATTATCTAGCGGTGCTAGGGTTGCTATTACGTTGAATCGGACGCGAGGAGAGTCTCGTTTGATGACATCAACAAGAGGAGATCGAAACACGGTTTTATTGTTCGGAACCTATCTAGTTGGAGTTTGATTACTCTATGAATAATAAATAAGAGTTTCTTGCTAAGTCCACTCTTGGAGATTAAATATGTTGATTAATTAAGTTCATAGCAGACATTAATTAATTAATGGATGTTTCTATCTTAAGCACGGGAAATTAATTGAACGCAAATAAAGGAAACCCGGAATACTTGTAATTTCGGATTTGGAAAGGTAGTGCAATATTACTTCTGTAGTGGCTGCTTGTAATATTCCAATATAGGCTTATATAAAATTGTGGGTTCAATTTAATTAGTAAAAAGCTAATTGGGTGAGGACAGATCCAATTCTTCCTTAGATCCCAGACTGTGCCCAATTTGTGACTTAATATAAATAGGAGAATAAAGGAGACAGAAAATACACTGACTTTTATTTTTTTACATAGAAATTTCGTCCCCCTCTAGAGAGAGAGAGTTCGAAATTTGTGCCTCCTCCGTGAGCAGTTTCTGTCTTCCATTATTCGAGTCCTAGTACGTTGGTGAGATTTTCCCACACAAATATCAGCGTATAGTCCGGGACACCAGTCAGAAGATCCGAGGTCTTGTATTGAAGATCTTCACGTGGAGACGGAGCAAGCCATCATCGATTCTTGATTGAATCAACGAGGTAAATTGGCTAATTCCGTAGTGAGCATGTTTTAGGGATTCTATATGCTAAAGCATGTTTTAATTCAAGTTATGAGCATGATACAAGTGATAATTGCGCGAATAGAATTTGTCTGAATAATCTGCTAAATAGATCAAATTCATGTGATCGGATAATGCTGCACGCTTCCGCTGCCAACCCCTTCAATTGGTATCAGAGCCAGTCTTAGGTTCTGATTATTTAGATTTAAATTTCGCGAAATTCATGTATGCATGTCCAATTTGATTGCAAAGCTTGTTCTTGGTGTTTTGTTTAATTTATTATGCATGATGAACTCAAGAACTCTCGAATCAAAGAACTTGAATTGCTCGATCGTACGAGACGTGCAATCCGTCGGCGCTCGCGCCGAGATGGATCGCACCACACGCGATCGAGGTAGGGATGTCGAGACAATTAGAGCCGGGGACTCGCGATCACGGGGTGACACGCGGACGAGCGAGGGCCGTGCGCGTCGCAGGCCGAGATCGCACGCCCCAGACGTACCCGCGTCAAGACCGACATGGATGCTGGCGTGGTGCGGCGGTTCGACCGAAAACCTGCCGAGACACCGAGACGCGAGGGAACTCCATCTCTAGGAGGAAGGTCCGAGACGGAGTCCCGAGCCACTGGCCGAGACGGACTCGCCGAGTCGCGCGCCGTGTGCCGCTGGGATGGGAGCATCGTCGCACGGATAGGCCGAGACGGGCGACAACAACTGGCCGAGAGCAGCGCCACCGTCGTGCGCGCTGCTGGCCGAGGACCGCCTCACCCGACGTGCCGAGATGGCCGAGGAACGTCAGCACCCGACGGTCGACACGACCGAGACGGGCGCTCGCAGCTGGCCGAGATGCGTCTGCACCCGACGATCGACAAGAGCGAGACGGGCGCTCGCCGCTGGCCGAGACGCGGCGACACCCGATGGCTCGACGGGCCGAGACGCTGGCGCGCCACCTGCGCGCCGGTGGCCGAGGCGCTGCGTGCGTTGTGTTCCGACGATGAACTCATCGGATCTTCGTTGTTCATCGTTCGTGCGAACCTCGTACGGTGAGACAACAATCAAGGATTATTTTAATGATTATTTAATCATTTTATTAAAAGATATCATTAAAATATTATTATTTAATAGAAATAAAATCTTTTTGGAAGATTTGCCTAGATTTTAGGAATATTTTTATTATTTTCTATATCTATGGAAATAAATAATATTATTTTAATTCCTAGATGATATGGATGAGAATAATTTAATAGTTTTCTAATATTTATCTTGATTTAAGGAATATTTTTATTATTTTCGATATCTATGGAAATAAATAATATTATTTTAATTCCTAGATGATATGGATGAGAATAATTTAATAGTTTCCTAATATTTATCTAGATTTAAGGAATATTTTTATTATTTTCTATATCTATGGAAATAAATAATATTATTTTGATTCCTAGATGATATGGACAAGAATAATTTAATAGTTTATATATCTAAGATTCTAAAAAGGATAGATATGTATGAATACATTAAATAATGAAATATCTCTTCCTAATCTTGAACAATGGAATTAATTTGAATTTAATTTTTCATGTCTTATTAGGAATTAAATAATTTATTTTAGACATATCTTATAGTAGACATGAATAAGAATTATATTCTAGAACAATAATTTCCTAAAGAAAGATACCAATTAATAAAAGATTTAATTATCCAGCAAATTAAATACCAACAGAATTTAATCAAGCCTTTCTCTGCCCTAAGGCTAAGGATAATTAAAGAAAAACCATAACCCAAATATCTAAGCTAGAATTACGAACTCAACGTCTGTATATGGTCTCCACCAATTGGTCTGCAATTTATGAAGCCTTTTTTCTAATATTACCACCTGCACTGTGGGGACAATAATCCTAAGAAATAGCAAGTTCATATGGCGGACTTCTCAAATATAAATGGTATGAACTAGAATGTGGTTTCCAATATTATCGCCACCTGCTCTGTGGGGACAATAATCCTAAGAAACTACGAGATTCAGAAGTTCACACAGGATTTATGAGATAGCTTGATCTTGCTAGCAGCACATAAGCATTGTTATGGGAGTGTGTTGTAGAAATGAGATTCTGTAATGCTAAATTCTGTGGTCTTGCTTAGGCAACATTAGGCGGCCATGCCACTCTGTGGTCTCTGGACTATTGGTCGGTGTTGTGACCAGTAATATTGTAAGATTTTAATGCGTATTGACTTCCTCTAGAGGGTACAAAATTTTAATTTTACAGTTGTAAGATTTTGAAAAGTTTTATGGTTAATCTAATCAAATCTCTTACATAAGTTTATGACAAATAGTAAAATACTCTTATTTGCAGTGCAATTCAAATCGTCACAATGTCGTTCAATCCTCTTTCTGCAATACTCAAAGAAAACAAACTCGAGGGCCAAAATTACATAGAATGGAAACAAAATTTGGACATCGTTCTTACGGCTGAAGAGTAAAACTTTGTACTCACAACCCCGCGACCTCCAGTGCCAGCGGCTACCGCTGCGGCAGGAGTCAGAGATGCACACAGACGGTGGCATAAGGCAAATGAGATGGCTAAGTTCTACATGTTGGCATCTATGTCATCAGTACTCAAGCATCAGCATTCTTCCATGGAAACTGCCACTGAAAGGTTTCTTACCTTTTAGACACGACATCCATATATCTCAAGAGATGTACCCTAAAATGCCGTCTGAGATACAAGCAATGAGAAGGATTCCATACGCTTCGGCAGTTTGAAGTCTCATGTATGCTATGCTTTGTACTAGACCTGATATTTGCTTTACTGTTGGTAGGGATGTCAATCGGGCCAACCCGTTTGGGTTCGGCCAACCCGTTCGGGTTGTCGGGCCATTCGGGTACGGGCTATTCGGGTTATGATTTTTTCGGGTTATAAAAGTCCGATCCTAATCCTAACCCTTCGGGTTTCGGGCTAACCCACCGGGTTATTCGGGCCGATGCGTATTTTTAATTCTTTTAATATTTTTAAAAAATAATACGTATTTTAAATTTTCTTTAATTATATACATATTTTTAATTAATCATTCAACAATGAAATACACATTTTTAATTTTCTTTAATATTTTTAAAAAAGATTAAGTTATTTAAATTTAAATAACTTATTCATTACATAATTATTTACAAAATATCTATCAATAGTATGTTTATGTTTATGTATTTAAAACATAAATCAACACTTTGTTTCAAAATTCAAACATAAATCAATTCGTAAAATATTAAATAAAATTTTCATAACGTGAGAGGTGCATCGTAGATGTAACAAAAATATTTTGAATTGTTAAAGAGTGAATTATCAAGATGCTAGCTAATTGGAGTAACTCTAAGTTTTCTTGAATTATGATTGGTCAAATTTAATTTATTCCAGCTGTAAATAAGTCAAATAATAATTTATCTTTGTTTTAAGAATCATCAAAGTACGCATAATTCAATGACGAAGCAGCGTCAAAACACTTTGCACTATTATATTGGAAATATACTAAAAGAAAGCTTTTATATACGAGTATTTATGAATCCATGAACCACATAGTGATTTTTTTCGTGATCTTATATAGTCGGTTGACGTATTTGGATTTTGCATGGTTTTAGAGGGTTGTCTTGGATTATTTTGATTATATTTCTATATTTTGGTATGTTTACATGTTTGTTGAGAAATGATAGAAAATGGATTAGAAAATGTACGCAAAATATGTGGATGTGCAGCAGCCTTATTTGAGTCAATGTTTCTCGTGATTTTGAAGTCTGATAAACCTCTAATACATATCATTCTCTTCGTCTTCGAAAGAGCTTCGCGTGGATATATTGCACGCCTCAATCGGAGATTTGTAGAGAAAGTTATGATCGTTACAAAAACTGCTCGCTGTGCAGAAGCCTTCAACCCGACGGGCAGACCCGTAACCTGAACGGGTCAGCCCGCCTAACCCGACAACCCGAACGGGTCAGCCCGAATGGCCCGATTTTAAATTCGGGCTGCGAAATTACAACCCTAACCCTGTATTTTTATCGGGTTATTCGGGCCAGCCCGCGGGTTCGGGTTACATTGACATCCCTAGCTGTTGGCATGGTGGCAAGATATCAGTCGAATCCGGGCCAAGGACATTGGACTGCCGTAAAGAACATACTCAAGTACCTTAAACGGACTAAGGACTATGCTCTAGTTTACAATGCAGTCGAGCTCTGTCCTTTGGAATATACTGACTCAGACTTTCAAGCTGATCAGGACCCGAGAAAATCTACTTCAAGATATGTGTTCACCTTAGGAGGTGGAGCCGTAATTTGGAAGAGTGTGAAGCAGAAATGCATCGCGGACTCGACCATGGAAGCCGAGTATGTGGCCGCTTCGGAGGCTGCAAAAGAGGCTGTATGGTTCAAGAACTTCCTTATGGATTTAGGTGTGGTTTCGAATCTGCCAAAGAGCATCACCATTTATTGTGACAATTCTGGTGCTGTGGCAAACTCGAAAGAACCAAGAGCTCACAAAGCGAGCAAACACATAGAGCGAAAGTATCATATCATCAGGGATATAGTGCAGAGAGGAGACATACAAGTGGTCAAGATTGCGTCAGAGAACAACCTGCCAGATCCTTTTACAAAGGCTTTGGCGGTGAAACCGTTCGAATGCCACGTCGAAGGGATGGGAGTTCGACTCATTCAAGACATCAACTCGCTTTCAGTATAAGTGGAAGAAATTTAGACGTGTGCACTATTTTTTTAGTACACTCGAAAGCTGTTTTGAGTATAAGTGGGAGATTGTTAGGGTTTTGTATACTAGAAATCACCTTTCGAGTGATTGGATACTGTAAAACTCTACTTGTTATTTCCCAATGAATAAAACAGATTATTTTTGTCATAATGTTGTTATGTTTTACATTTAATGATTGTTTATTGCATATTAAAATGTATAAGAACGTAACAAAGTCTAAGTCTTTGTTCTAGTAGACCGGTTGTGGGCGTCGTCCACTTTAAGGTAACACGGTCAGTTCTGAACAAAGAAAAATAAGAATTTCACAACCCAGATAGTCCTAGACTACCTATCGTGAAAGGTTGCAATGTCAGTCCGATTATTTCTAAGCCTTATTGAAATAAGATGACGTTGGTGTGGTATAGCACTGAATGGATCTAACAGCAAGACAAGTCTTTATGCTATCTACTGAAAGACGAGGTCTTGATAATAATTTCTTAATCAATGTACGTTAGCATTGAGCATACGATATTGAGTATCTACTACTTTGACTTACCAAAGGTGCGGGTTTTTCGTAACCCAACGATCCAGGTATATTGGGTAGTGGTGATCATTATCTAGCGGTGCTAGGATTGCTATTACGTTGAATCGTGCGTGAGGAGAGTCTCGTTTGATGACATCCACAAGAGGAGCTCGAAACAAGGTTTTATTGTTCGGAACCTAGCTAGTTGGAGTTTGATTATTCTATGAATAATAAATAAGAGTTTCTTGCTAAGTCCACTCTTGGAGATTAAATATGTTGATTAATTAAGTACATAGCAGACATTAATTAATTAATGGATGTTTCTATCTTAAGCACGGGAAATGAATTGAACGCAAATAAAGGAAACCGGAATACTTGTAATTTCAGATTTGGAAAGGCAGTGCAATATTACTTCTGTAGTGGCTGCTTGTAATATTCCAATATAGACTTATATTAAATTGTGGGTTCAATTTAATAAGTAAAAAGCTAATTGGGTGAGGCCTGATCCAATTCTTCCTTAGATCCCTGACTGGGCCCAATTTGTGACTTAATATAAATAGGAGAATAAAGGAGACAGAAAATACACTGACTTTTATTTTTTTACATAAAAATTTCGTCCCCCTCTAGAGAGAGAGAGTTCGAAATTTGTGCCTCCTCCGTGAGCAGTTTCTGTCTTCCATTATTCGAGTCCTAGTACGTTGGTGAGATTTGCCCACACAAATATCAGTGTATAGTCCGGGACACCAGTCAGAAGATCCGAGGTCTTGTATTGAAGATCTTCACGTGGAGACGGAGCAAGCCATCATCGATTCTTGATTGAATCAACGAGGTAAATTGGCTAATTCCGTAGTGAGCATGTTTTAGGGATTCTATATGCTAAAGCATGTTTTAATTCAAGTTATGAGCATGATACATGTGATAATTGCGCGAATAGAATTTGTCTGAATAATCTGCTAAATAGATCAAATTCATGTGATCGGATAATGTTGCACGCTTCCGCTGCCAACCCCTTCAATTGGTATCAGAGCCAGTCTTAGGCTCTGATTATTTGGATTTAAATTTCGCGAAATTCATGTATGCATGTCCAATTTGATTGCGAAGCTTGTTCTTGGTGTTTTGTTTAATTTATTATGCATGATGAACTCAAGAACTCTCGAATCAAAGAACTTGAATTGCTCGATCGTACGAGACGTGCAATCCGTCGGCGCTCGCGCCGAGATGGATCGCACCACACGCGATCGAGGTAGGGATGTCGAGACAATTAGAGCCGGGGACTCGCGATCACGGGGTGACACGCGGACGAGCGAGGGCCGTGCGCGTCGCAGGCCGAGATCGCACGCCCCAGACGTACCCGCGTCAAGACCGACATGGATGCTGGCGTGGTGCGGCGGTTCGACCGAAAACCTGCCGAGACACCGAGACGCGAGGGAACTCCATCTCTAGGCGGAAGGTCCGAGACGGAGTCCCGAGCCACTGGCCGAGACGGACGCGCCGAGTCGCGCGCCGTGTGCCGCTGGGATGGGAGCATCGTCGCTCGGATAGGCCGAGACGGGCGACAGCAACTGGCCGAGAGCAGCGCCACCGTCGTGCGCACTGCTGGCCGAGGACCTCCTCACCCGACGTGCCGAGACGGCCGAGGAGCGTCGGCACCCGACGGTCGACACGACCGAGACGGGCGCTCGCAGCTGGCCGAGATGCGTCGGCACCCGACGGTCGACAAGACCGAGACGGGCTCTCACCGCTGGCCGAGACGCGGAGACACCCGATGGATCGACGGGCAGAGACGCTGGCGCGCCACCTGCGCGCCGGTGGCCGAGGCGCTGCGCGCATCGTGTTCCGACGATGAACTCGTCGGATCTTCGTCGTTCATCGTTCATGCGAACCTCGTACGATGAGACAACGATGAAGGATTATTTTAATGATTATTTAATCATTTTATTAAAAGTTATCATTAAAATATTATTATTTAATAGAAATAAAATCTTTTTGGAAGATTTGCCTTGATTTTAGGAATATTTTTATTATTTTCTATATCTATGGAAATAAATAATATTATTTTAATTCCTAGATGATATGGATGAGAATAATTTAATAGTTTTCTAATATTTATCTAGATTTAAGGAATATTTTTATTATTTTCGATATCTATGGAAATAAATAATATTATTTTAATTCCTAGATGATATGGATGAGAATAATTTAATAGTTTCCTAATATTTATCTAGATTTAAGGAATATTTTTATTATTTTCTATATCTATGGAAATAAATAATATTATTTTGATTCCTAGATGATATGGATAAGAATAATTTAATAGTTTATATATCTAAGATTCTAAAAAGGATAGATATGTATGAATACATTAAATAATGAAATATCTCTTCCTAATCTTGAACAATGGAATTAATTTGAATTTAATTTTTCATGTCTTATTAGGAATTAAATAATTTATTTTAGACATATCTTATAGTAGACATGAATAAGAATTATACTCTAGAACAATAATTTCCTAAAGAAAGATACCAATTAATAAAAGATTTAATTATCCAGCAAATTAAATACCAACAGAATTTAATCAAGCCTTTCTCTGCCCTAAGGCTAAGGATAATTAAAGAAAAACCATAACCCAAATATCTAAGCTAGAATTACGAACTCAACGTCTGTATATGGTCTCCACCAATTGGTCTGCAATTTATGAAGCCTTTTTTCTAATATTACCACCTGCACTGTGGGGACAATAATCCTAAGAAATAGCAAGTTCATATGGCGGACTTCTCAAATATAAATGGTATGAACTAGAATGTGGTTTCCAATATTATCGCCACCTGCTCTGTGGGGACAATAATCCTAAGAAACTACGAGATTCAGAAGTTCACACAGGATTTATGAGATAGCTTGATCTTGCTAGCAGCACATAAGCATTGTTATGGGAGTGTGTTGTAGAAATGAGATTCTGTAATGCTAAATTCTGTGGTCTTGCTTAGGCAACATTAGGCGGCCATGCCACTCTGTGGTCTCTGGACTATTGGTCGGTGTTGTGACCAGTAATATTGTAAGATTTTAATGCGTATTGACTTCCTCTGGAGGGTACAAAATTTTAATTTTACAGTTGTAAGATTTTGAAAAGTTTTATGGTTAATCTAATCAAATCTCTTACATAAGTTTATGACAAATAGTAAAATACTCTGTTTTGCAGTGCAATTCAAATCGTCACAATGTCGTTCAATCCTCTTTCTGCAATACTCAAAGAAAACAAACTCGAGGGCCAAAATTACATAGAATGGAAACAAAATTTGGACATCGTTCTTACGGCTGAAGAGTACAACTTTGTACTCACAACCCCGCGACCTCCAGTGCCAGCGGCTACCGCTGCCGCAGGAGTCAGAGATGCACACAAACGGTGGCATAAGACAAATGAGATGGCTAAGTTCTACATGTTAGCATCTATGTCATCAGTACTCAAGCATCAGCATTCTGCCATGGAAACTGCCACTGAAATTATGCAGAATCTCAAGAATCTTTTTGGTACTCAGAATCGAACGGCTGAGTCTCAAGCCTTTCGGAGTATCATGTCGAAGACAATGAAGGAAGGCTCGTCTGTGAGGGACCACGTCCTCGAGATGATGGGCAACCTCAACCAGATTGAGGTGTTGGGAGGGACGATCGATCCCAAGTCCCAGGTAACAATCATCCTTCAAAGTCTTTCCCCTAGCTTCCAGCAGTTCAAGTTCAACTTCGAGATGAACAAAAGGAATTACACCTTGGCAGAACTGTTGACTGAACTTCAGTCAGCAGAGGACCTTATGGTTTAGGCTAAGGCTGACATGATGACTTCGGCACCTCGAAATTCCTCACTAGGGAGGAGCTGGAAAACTCACGGAGGAGAGCTGAGAAATTTTCGTCCCCTGCCCTGTATATGTGAGGGACGAAATTTTCATCTAAAAAATTGTGTTTTCTGTCTATTTTATTCTCCTATTTATAATAATTCATATTGGGCCCAGTCAGGGATCTATGGAAGGTTTTGGATATGGGCTCCCCCAATTAGCTTTTTACTAATTAAATTGAACCCACAATTTAATACAAGCTTATATCGGAATATTACGAGCAGCCACTACAGAAGTAATATTGAACTCCCCATCCAAATCCGAAATTATAAGTATTCCGGGTTTCCATTTTGTTTATTATTTATTTCCCGCGCTTAAGATATAAATGCCCATTAATTAATTAAAGTCTGCTATGGACTTAATTAATTAACATCTTATTAATTCCAAGAGTAGACTTAGCAAGAAACACTTATTTATTATTCATAGAGTAATAAAACTCCAACTAGCGAGTTTCCGAATAATAAAACCTTGTTCAAGCTCCTCTTGAGGACATTATCAAACGAGACTCACCTCGTGCGCGATTCAACATAATAGCAATCCTAGCACCGCTAGATAATGATCACCACTACCCAATATACCTGGATCGTTGGGTGACGAAAAACCTGTACCTTTGGTAAGTCAAAGTAGTAGATACTCAATGTCGTATGCTCAATGCTAACGTATGTAGATTAAGAAATTAATTATCAAGACCTCGTCTTTCAGTAGATAGCATAAAAACTCGTCTTGCTGTTAGATCCGTTCAGTGCTATACCACACCAACGTCATCTTATTTCAATAAGACTTAGAAATAATCGGACTGACATTGCAACCTTTCACGATAGGTAGCCAAAGTCTATCTAGGTTGTGAAATTCTTCTTTTTCTTTTGGAAAGCATTGCATAGAACCGACTGTAGTTACCTTAAAGTGGACGACGCCCACAACCAGTCTACTAAGCAAAAGACGTAGGCTTTGTTTACTTCTTATGCATTTAAATGTTTATAAAACAACTTATAAACGCACAAGCAAACACAATGTAATAATATATTAATTTTATTTGTGCAAACTGCTCGAATGATACTGAATCGAGTCAAAAGTGGATTGTATAGTTTTTCCGTACACGAGCAAGATTCTATTCGTGCGGAGTCGCTCGAAACATGCTTTTCAGTATACTAACCCTAACACATCATCCATCTGTACGACGCCACTCCCCTAATCTGGCTCGATGGTATGAAGAAGGCGTACGTGAGGTTGACATCAGGCAATGATGCTTTGGATGTTGCTAACAAGGGATCGTCACCTCCACATCGATATACCCGGATAGATGCGTGACCAATTTTTTTTTTTTTGTATTTTAGATGTTCTGTTATTAAAAAAAATGTCCTTTATTGACTTGCCGGCGTTGCTCTCTGTGAAGAAATCGACCATTGCCGGAGAATGAAAAACAAGGTTAATATAGTGGTTTGTGTGCATATTAATTTATAACTTAGTTTCCTTATTAGCTTATTGAATACATAATGATATGTAAAGTAGGTTACTAAATTTACTTGAACAGAAAAGATAATGTGGCATTTTAATTGCCATGTGGAATAAGCTACTTAAAGAAAATTGAATTAAAACTCAAATAATACTATAAAGTAGAAAGTTTAGTGACTAATTTGAAACAAATCAAAAGTATGTGGATAACTCGAGTATTATTGTTCAGTTTACCTTTGTGGAATCTTTTACACTGATATTAATCGGGTAATTATTTAATATTTGAATCAATATCTTGAGGAAATCAATAATTAATTAAACTTTACTGGTTTTGAGGTGCCCTAAAACTTGAGTTTGGTCGGAAATAAATGTGTGCGCATACCCATTAATAGCCATATTTAAATAAAATAAAATAAAACAAAACATTATGAAATGTATTAAAAGATTTAAGTAATTATCATTCCACATCTGTATAATGAAGATTGGAAGGTAAGATATTTTAATCAAATAGCTAGATTTAAGAAAACATTTTAAAACAGCATCAAGTGCCAAATATTCACACGAAAATCCTTGTATTTGACATTAATTACCGCAGAAATAGAATTGAACAATCCTGCAACCCTTGAATAAATAAAACTGGTATTACCAATAAAAATAAATAAACTGGTATTACATTTCTATGATGAAAATTTGAAAATCACCATCAGTAACGAGAAAAGAAACAAAAGCAACAATATGATTTTAGCACAAACTCGATAATTTCAGTTGGAAGCTAAAAATAGAGTAATTTTCAGAATTGCTTCCCTGAAAATATTTTAAATCAATCTTCATCAGAATCATCGAATGTTATCTTGGTAGCTTTGGGAGCATTGGAGTCGATTTCTCTAAAGTGGGCGCCGTATAGCTTGGATTCCTGGATGGATTATATATAGTGCAAAAGACATTATATAGCAGAGTGTCATAATCCAACGTCAAAATAGGTTTAGATTTGCACCCGTTAGCAGATGACAAAGATCTCGGTTTTCTCATATGTTACTTTAATGTGGTTTTCATATATAGACACACATACTATTAAACTGCAGCCTAAAGAAAAGCACAAAATTGTCTATGCATTTCTTATAATCGGAATGAGTCTCCTCAAGTCAAAATTAATCCTATTTACATTTTCTAATTAGGTTCTAGATACTAAAATTAAGATTTCAACTTTATAACCACTCCATCAATCTATTAACTAGGGATTTCAGGAAGAAAACAAAGAAACATGAGGTTACTACTAAAATGGCATGCTGCATGTACATACAAATC
Organism: Salvia splendens; assembly: GCF_004379255.2. Classification (NCBI taxonomy): domain Eukaryota; kingdom Viridiplantae; phylum Streptophyta; class Magnoliopsida; order Lamiales; family Lamiaceae; genus Salvia; species Salvia splendens. The sequence continues at coordinate 21,929,477 of NC_056043.1, read as the reverse complement.
AATCTCAAACTCTGACAAACATATTCTACATTAAAAAGGCATGTCTGACCTTTTTCTTGACATGAGTCCCGAATTTCAGCAGCTCTTCAGGTACAACTTGCTTAGCTTCTCTGAGAACATTCACCAGCTCCCCAGAAAGGCCCTGGTACAGTCACATTTATGAGCCGGATATAATTTATATTACAATTGAACAAGTGTAGATAATATTGAGAGCTAAAATTGAAGCATACCTTATTTTCCTTTGTAAAGAACGTATGAGCCACTCCCTTCTTACCAGCTCTTCCAGTTCGACCAATTCTGTGCACATAATCCTCAGTCGTGAGAGGAAAACTATAATTGATAACGACTTCAACATCAGGAATATCCAATCCTCGAGCAGCAACATCAGTTGCAATCTGTAGAATGTAACATTAACTACTTTAATTCCGTTGAATGCAGACAATCATTGTGTCTAGCAATTAAAGTTTTAAGATAATTTAAAGTTTGTTGCCATAGTTAAAAGGGGTGGGATAGGTTGTGATTCTTGAATGACGAGTCTCTCCATGGTGCAATATAAGAGGTACAGACTACAGATGCAGAGTAAAGGTTAGATGAAGAACTAAGATGTGTGCATTGAGAAACCAGTAACCATAGCAGGGTATAAATGACAAAAGGACTGTGTGCATACCAATAGAGGACAGCTTCCATCCTTAAACTGTGACAAGGCTTGTGTTCTTGCACTTTGTGCTTTGTCCCCACTTATAGAAACGGCTTTCCAGCCCCTAGGAATGACAAAGTAAACAAAAACAATAAACTAACAACTGGAAATGTATCATGGTAGGGATAGCTATTTTGATGGACAAAGGAATCAAATTGACAAATTACCTTCTGTGAAGCATACTCTCCACCCGAGATGCTTCTTTCTTGTATAAAACAAAAACCAACACTCTGTTTCTGAAAAAGAGTATAATTCCCACAGATAAGATTAAGAATAAAAAAGGATTCTCAAAGCAGAAATAATTTTAAAGCTGCATCGTCCAGTTAAACTATGGAAGCTACTAAGAGCAATAGAGGTCACAGAAAAAGGTTGGAACTGTTAAAGACAATGTAATCCTCATTTCAAGTATGTAAATTTACCTAGCATGTCAAGTATGATAATCATAAATTTGATTTAATGCCAATAATATGTAACATTCATAACCTAAATGCATAACTTGCACAAGGACCACATACTTTCTAGATTTGTGATACTTCTCCAGCAAATTCTGCAGACGTTCGTCACGTGCTCGCTCATCCAACACCTATGATGAAAGAGAATGGAAATTTTAGTACTAAATTACCGATGCAAATAAAAATTGTTTATATATTCAAAATTAATACAAATTAATTCATCATTAATGTCATTAGTCAATACTTAATAGTACCTCTACTATTTGCATGACATCATGATTGGCAGCTAAATCTTCCGAACCCACCACCACCTGATACGTATTTGAATTCATTACACATACAAAGAAGTAAAGATTGTAGTACAGGATTTCTTACAGATAATCCACACCTTAACTGGGTTTGGGTCCATGAATTCCTGCGCTAGTTGATGCACAGCTGGAAGCCATGTCGCACTAAACATTACCATCTGGCGAACTGTGTGCATCAGGTCAATTGGCATTAAATACACAACATTAACGTTGACAGATGCATCAAAATCCAATGTTCCAAACTAAGACGTATGGAAATGAAAATATTGGTTTAAACGAAAAATTCTCATGATGCAGCAGCAGTCTTATGAGAAAAGAGAGCAGACATATGAAGATGAAGGGTAACACTTGCATTTCAATTTCTTGTTTAAGTAAAAGTACAGACGAACAATTGAACGTGCTTAAACTCAAATACCAACAAAGGCCCATATCATACCAGAGCATGTTTGACTTAAAATCGAGCGAACCTCCGGTTCAAATCCCATGTCAAGCATCCGATCAGCTTCATCTAGAACCTATATATAGTCGCAATCATTGTATCATCAACTAAATGAAATTAGTTAACATAGTACAAGAATGCATGTTCCACAAATATCTGCATGCATATCAAATGTCAGGCAAACGAGTTATGAGTCAATAAGATTCAAGGATGCTAAAATTTTGAAAGTTGCAAACTATGTCCGAATGTGAGAATAAGAGTTCCTGATACATCCAACATTTATGATCCACTGTTTGAAAGACCAAATAGTTCATAGTCTCATACAAAAAAAATCAGTAATTCATTATCAAAGAGAAGCAAGAGAACATCCACTCACCACAAAGGAAACCTCATTTAGGCAGCACACTCCCATTTCGATCAAGTCTTTAAGACGGCCAGGTGTCCCAATAACAATATCCTGCACAAAATCACATATAAAGGGAGACTTGAGGTATCAACTTACATACTTTAACAAATACTATGATCTAACCTAGAGGTTGTAGGAATTGTAAAAACAATTCAAATTACAAAATATTGTAACAAGACCCTAGTGCAATAACACTAATGTGAGTCTATTCCAAATGGTTTCCATGATATTTGCATTCACTTTCTAATGTACACATGCAGTTATTTTATTTGAAACTATCAGCCACCAAATGAATTAAAATAAAAAAGAGCGATGATTTCATACGAGTTGGGAAATAAAACCAATAAAATTTAGCTGATCTCAAAACAATGCAACATCTTTTTCCCCATCCACATGTTGTCATACTACTCAAACACAATCCAAGTTCAGTTTACTCAGAGATTAAGATTATGAGAACTTACCACCCCAGCTTTCAGAGTAGATATCTGGGGTCCTTTGGAAGTTCCTCCATATATGCAAATTGATCGCACTCCACTAGGCTTTCCAGCATCACATAAAACATCTGCAATCTAACCATATATATAGTCATGCTTATGACTCTGTACCATTCAAGAAACTTTCTGTCATATAAGATTCAAAAAATCGGTTATTTTGGAAATGAAAATGCAAAAGGTCACCAATAAGACCCTTGAAGCATATATGTATAGTCTATCCAGTGATGTTAGGGTCGCGGGGCGCACCGGGTCGATGAGGTGAAAATTCGGGTCGCGGGTCGATGAGTCGACGCGGTCGATAGACCCACGAATCTAGGCTTATTTTTTTGCCTTTTAATATTAAATCAAATAATATATTGCTCTAATGTTTATAATATATCAAATAATATAAATGTAGATGTAATTCATGTGAATAGAGATAAAGTGGAAAATAGAAATTATCAAAAATATCAAAACAATTCATAAGTCATAACACAAAATAAATAATTGAAACCATTGTCTGAAAATATCAAAAGAAAGGAACATATGAAGGGTGGTAGCAAAAGATCTTTGAACCGAATTCTAAAGTGTAGAAAGTAAGTTTGAAAAGTTTGATGTGGTGCACGCATATATATAGAGAATTGAGATTGAGAAAGTCAGAAAACGTGTGATATATTTGAGAAAATAAGAGAGAGCAGATTTTTAGGTAAGTTTTACTTTTATATTATGTTTATTTTAGTAAAAACAAATTAGCATCGAAGGGAAAGATTTACATAAAAAAGATTTAGGGATTTATCTTAAAACATGACTGAGCAACATGTGTTTGGGCAACCCAGCCGACACACTCGACCCGGGCGACCCAGCGGCGACCCTGTATCTAGATCAACCCACCCATGTTGGGGCGGTGATGGTCTCGACCCGGGCGACCCGAACGACATTTTGACAACACTGAGTCTATCCTCTTGATACATTATTCGATACAATTGCCAGTCACAGGATTACAAACTTAGCTAAAGCAATATTCCTCTGAGACATTAATAGTTACAGCCTACATGTGTACCACTATACACCCAACCATTTTTCCATATCGCACTCCACTAGGCTTTCCAGCATCACATAAAACATCTGCAATCTAACCATATATATAGTCATGATTATGACTCTGTACCATTCACGAAACTTTCTGTCATATAAGATTCTAAAAATCGGTTATTTTGGAAATGAAAATGCAAAAGGTCACCAATAAGACCCTTGAAGCATATATGTATAGTCTATCCTCTTGATACATTATTCGATACAATTTCCAGTCACAGGATTACAAACTTAGCTAAAGCAATATTCCTCTGAGATATTAATAGTTACAGCCTACATGTGTACCGCTATACACCCAACCATTTTCCCATATGCTCATAAGATTATTGTAATAGTAATATAATCAAATAAAACAAGAAAATCCACGCATTACTATTTTAAACGTTGAACTTCACAAGAGCAGAGTTTCCAGTTGTTCTATCTGAGATCAGGGCGGCATTTAATTACACTACACTCTTTAAGAGGCCATTCCACAGGTTAACAGAATACACATGATGCAAACAAGATAAATCCCCAACACATGCTAACAGAAGAAGTTTGTACCTAATCAAATGAAATATGTTCACAACAAATTATAAGCGTGCAATAAACAAATCAAGATCATACTTGTTGAGCCAACTCCCTTGTAGGTGAAAGAACAAGACAGCGTGGATACACTTTCTTCGAGGCATTACTCTTTCGCTTGTTCAAAACGTGCCTAATAGCAGGGATCCCAAATGCAAGCGTTTTACCTAACACCATAAACACACACCTTTCAAAACACAGAATGCAGTTAAGCACAAATACTAAACCATTTCCAAACCAATTTAAATGCATACCAGACCCCGTGGCAGCAATTCCAATGAGATCGCGGCCGTCGAGCAGAAAAGGCCACGAATGAGCTTGAATCGGCGACGGCTTATTGAATGCCTTGCAGCATTCCAACACCTCATCAGGAAGCCCCGACTCAGTAAACGAATCCAGAGCCTTGTATCTCGATTCATTGACATTCTTTCCAGACACCACGACGCCACTACCATCTATCACCTCCTCTTGTGCAGTCTCTGCAAGTTTCACCTCACTCACACCTTCTCCCTCCTTGCTCTTTTTCTTATTCTTCTTAATTGATTCTTCGCCTGAGCCATTCAAAGAAATCTCCTCTTTGCCATCTCCCTTCTTCTTCTTCTTCTTCTTCTTCTTCTTCGAGATTTCCGTGGAGCCAGCTTCCAAAACTGCGTTTTGATCAATTTCTACATCTTCGGCATCAGGCTCTTCGATTTTTCTCTTCTGCTTGTTCTTGTTCTTCTTGCGAAGCTTGGAATCGGTATCTTGCATGATGGCTGCTTCAATTTGCTGATTCTTTGGGCCAGCCATGACTGTGATGAATACGAGCCCCAAAACCCTAGAGAGTAGCAAGTTAGGTTTTGGGTGTGGCGGCAATACGAGTGGGAGAGATGCCACAACTTTTAAACAACCTATTTTTTTAATGGGCCGACTGTTTTTTAACATTATTAATAAACTTTAAATTTGGTCTCCAAAAATGGTGTTTTCATTTTTTAAGTTCTAAAAAATAGGAGTATCACTATAAAGTCTTTTGAATACAAAATCTCATTTGAGATTTTTATTTGTCTAAGTCATTGAAGAACTTGAATTGATATGTGTTTTAATGCATAATTAATAAATTAGAAGAAAAATATAAAGAAAATTATTAAAGTATTATTTGTAGAAAACCAGGCACATCTCATTAAAGGAAAAAAATTATTAAAAACAGAAGGGTCTATTTTTATGAGACGAACAAAAATAAAAAAAACACGTCTAATTTTGTAGTAAAATTCATAATAATCAAAGCTCAGTTTATTCGTTTTCTCTATTACTTCAAACAAGCGAATAAAATAACAAATCGAACTTTAATTTTTATGAATTTGTTGAAAATTAAAATGTCAATACTATTTTGTAATATATTAGATACAATAAAACATCAACATTATAATTGAGATAATAGAAAAAAAAGATCGATTGAATTTCAAATATTGCACCTCCAATATAAAATTTTCTGGATCCGTCACTGAAATGAGGCACGTAACTTATCGGTTACATGATAAATTAGTTGCGCATTTTAGGGCACATTCTTAGGCCCATAAAAAACCCAAATCGTACAAAAAAGCAAGTTTTTTTTAATAAAAAACACCCATTGTGGATGAGGTTTAGGCGGACCCCCGATCCGTAAATAAAATTAGAATATATCGTTCTTAAACATTGATCCAAGCACAAAAGTGACTTGAATCTAAAAACAGAACAAGAGCAAATAAACTGGAACCCCACAAGTATGGTGCATCCATGCTATCAAAACTAAACCTAAACTAAGATGAACAAGTGGAAGTACCGAAAAACAAAATATCAAAAACTAACATAACAACAAAATCAATCCACATCTCTACGTCGAAAGCGAAAGTTAGGATATCCCAATTGATCCATCCTAACAAGTGCCTTCAGGTACCGAGACGCAAAGACTGAATCATAGAAGGATAAGGCAAGGTTTCCATCGTGTCTGGGCACCCCTCCCCAGAAGATAGTCAGCAGGTTTCCATCTCTGTAGATGTGTGAGAATCGAACATGTCGTTGAGAATCAAGCTACGACATTGAACCATATAATGTCTGAGATCAGCAGAACCCAACTGTCCGGATGACAATGAACTAACAAGGGCCGTTGAGTCCAGCTCGATCCAAATGTGGGTAGAGAACTCCATAGCCATCGAAAAGCCTTGAATAAGAGCCATAAGCTCCACCTTGAAGCTCGACGATGCAACAAGAAGAGAACATAAGGAAGCTCGATAATACAGCAAGAGAGAACAGAAGACTCTCAAAAGACCGTCCAGAAAAGCAGGTTCACAAATCAAACAAAGGTCAATCCATGTTTACGCCTCTTTTTTCTTGACATTACGAGGAAAAACATACACTAGCACTTACACTATGCACAACTATTATTTTTCTTTTTTATCAATTTTATATAGTTAAGATTTATGAATAATATGAAAAATAATAATTTTATTGAAACTTTTAAAAATTAAGAGTATAATTTAAAAAATATAACTGAGAAATGAAAAACAATGTATTGTTCAATTAAAATTCCTATTAAGTACCCCATCTGTCATGTCATAAAGGAAACACCTTTTTTAAGCACTAGATTTAGGAACACTCTCCACTTTAACTAATAAATATTATTTTCTTAAATCTAGTCCTTAAAAGAAGAGCCTCGAGAGAGAATATATCATAAGGAAAAATATTAAATTTTCATTAATAAGAAGCACATAATTTGAAGTCTAGAAAAAATCAACAATCAATTTCTAGAGATGAAGGTCAATGTAAGGCCGAGTAGAAAAATCAGTAAATCTTTAGGTATTAGGTATACCACCCGATCGGGTGTAACTACTAACCTTATGGCTTGCCGAAAGGAGCTTACTCAGAGTCCCCGACCAGGTGAGGTTGTGAGCATGTATATATTTGAGATGTAGTATTAGGGCTGACAAATCGTGCGGATTGGGTCGTTATCAGGTCAACCTGATAATGACCCAACCCAATAAGGCCTAACCCGAACCCGACCTGTTAAGGAAACTGTAAATCTGAACACGAACACGACCTGCTACCTTCAAATCCGAACACGACCCGCACCCGACACGAACCCGTTATCGACACGATATAATATGGGTTGACACGACACGGTAACAACCCGAACCTGATATTACACGATTAAAACTTAATATTACATGATTAAACCTTAATTTTTAACCTAATTTACACAATTAAAATTCGTTTTATACTATTTAAACCTAATTTATAAGAAATTAAAAAATTAAAGTAATATACATTTTTTTAAATAATAATAAAAATAATAATATTATTTCTTAATGGGTTACCCGTATCCGACCCGCATCCGACCCTAACCCAACCCGAAATTTTCGGGTTCTTAATGGGTCAACCCAATAAGGACACGGATCCAATAAGACTTGACCCCAACCCAATAATTTCGTGCGAATTCGTGTCAGATTATCGTGTCGTGTCGAAAATTGCCAGCCCTATGTAGTATCCCATTTTTGGGTGTTCCATGCACATGTGTCATTATCAATTTTTTAAAATAATTTTTGAATCTTTATTCTTCAAATTAATAATCTCTTTATCCCTATTAAAATATGAACATGTGATATGACACGAGAAATTAAGAAAAAATTATAAAATAAGAGAGAGGAAGAGAATAGTAGTTAAAGTAGTGTTATTGGAGAGTGAGACACATTATTATTAGTGTTTTAATGGTGGTATAAGTTGTAAATAACTTGATGCATAGGGGTAATAAATTGGGAATAACTTTCCATAAATAGAAATGCTCATATTTTTATGGGACGAACAAAAATGGAAAGTGGACAAACTTTTATGGTAGAATAGAGTAATTATGTAATCGACAAACGAAAGAACGTAAGGAGACACAAAATTTAGAAACTTGCTCTGCGGGACTAGCTTGGTGAACATATCAGCAGGATTATCAGCAGTGCCAACTTTCTTCACCTCAATTCTTTTCTCATTCTTCAGAAAATGATACCTCACATCAATATGTTTAGTCCTCTCATGGTGGACTTGATCTTTGGCTAAAAAAATAGTACTCTGACTATCGCAGAACACAATAGCTTGATCTTGATTTAAACCAAGATCACCAACTAGCCCTTTCAACCATATTCCATCTTTAGCAGCTTCTGTCAACGCTATATACTCTGCTTTAGTCGTAGACAAAGTAACAGCAGCCTGCAAAGTTGCTTTCCAACTAAAAACAGAACCACCAAGAGTGAAAACATAATCGGTCATAGATCTTCTACTATCAACATCTCCAGCATAGTCAGAATCATAATAACCAGTCACTGAACAATGAGTATCACCTCCATAAACGAGACCAACATCAGACGCACCTCTCAAGTAACAAAAAATTCTCTTCACGGCTTGCCAGTGCTCCTTTCCCGGATGTCCCATGAACCTGCTGACAACACTAACAGCATGTGCTATGTCTGGTCTAGTACAGACCGTAGCGTACATCAAACTCCTTACTACATTAGAGTATGTGACTCGAGACAAGTACTCCTCCCCAACTTCAGATTTCGGTGCATTATCCGATGACAGATGAATATTTGTAGCACTTGGAGTATCAATAGGTTTAGCTCCAGACATGCTAAATCTTGACAAAATATTCTCAGTGTAGCTCTTCTGTGACAAACAAAGCTTCTTCTTTGCTCTTTCCCTAGATATCTCCATGACCAGAATTTTCTTCGCAGCACCCAAATCCTTCATATCAAATTCAGCACTAAGATGAGCTTTTAACTTCTGAATTTCTGACTTCGACTTTGCAGCTATAAGCATATCATCTACATACAAAACGAGATAGATCACGGAACCATCATCAGCTTTGTTATGATACACACAACAATCATACGGACTCCTGTTATATCCCAGCTGGACCATGTAGCTGTCAAAACTCTTATACCATTTCCTCAGAGACTGCTTTAGTCTATACAAGGACTTCTTCAGCTTGCAAACATAATCCTCCTTGTCAGGAACCACGAATCCCTCTGGCTGAGTCATGTAGATATCTTCTTCAAGCAATCCGCGTAGGAAGCTGTCTTCACGTCTAGTTGCTCAAGCTCTAGATCATAATGTGCAACTATTGCTAGTAACACTCTGATGGAAGTGTGTCTGACCACTGGCGAGAAAATCTCATTGTAGTCAACCCCCTCCTTCTGCGTGAACCCTCTTGCAACTAGCCGAGCTTTGTATCTAATACCCTCATCTACTGTGGTCCCTTCCTTCTTCTTGAAGATCTATTTGCAAGTAACAATCTTTCTCCCCTTAGGCCGTTTAACTAGCTCCCATATCAGATTCTTCCATAGTGATTCTATCTCTTCTTCCATTGCAGCGAGCCATTTAGCACGTTCACTGCTCGAAACAGCTTCCTTATATGTGGATGGTTCTTCAGTAGATGGTTCATCTTCCACCTCACTGGCAACTTGTAGTGCATATGCCATCATGTCCTCAAAGCCGTACTTCAACGGAGGCTTCACACCTGTCCTCCTAGCTCTGTCAATAACAATGCTTCTCTGACGAGCTTCTAGATGAACATCAAAACTATTAGTATCAATAGTAGCTTCAGCAGTAGTGTGTTGATCTTCTCCACCTTGGAGTTGTGATTCACTCTCATCGTGAGTGACTTGCAGCTCCACCTGTTTATCAACACCTTTCAAATCCTCTGCAGCAATAGACTTTACAGTAGAGTTAAGCATAGAATTTTCATCAAACACCACATTCCGACTGAGAATAATTCTATCCTCTGAAGGCGACCAGATTCTGTATCCCTTAACTCCATTCCTATAACCAACAAATATACCCTTCTTAGCTCTCGGTTCTAGTTTATCTTCACTGACATGATAATAAACAGTACAACCAAAAACTCTAAGCGAAGAATAATCTGCAGGCATATCATTAGACCATACCTCGTAAGGTATCTTACAGTCAATGCCAGTGTGAGGACCACTGTTGATCAGATAACACCCCGTGTTTACTGCCTCTGCCCAAAACTTCCTAGTCAAACCAGCATGAAAGAGCATGCATCTTGCTCTCTCCAACAATGTCTGATTCATGCGTTCTGCCACACCATTCTGCTGTGGTGTATGTCTAACGGTGTGATGTCGAACCATCCCTTCACTCTTGCAGAACTCATTGAACTCAGATGAACTAAATTCCAGACCGTTATCTGTTCTCAATTGCTTGATCTTCTTCCCTGTCTGGTTTTCAATCAGAGTCTTCCATTCTTTGAACTTATTCAATGCTTCACCTTTACGTTTCATCAGATTCTTCGTCATTTGTGGAACATGCCTAACATCGTTCAAGGTGCAGAAGACCACATCATGCGTCCTAATCTTGATTGAGCCGATGCCAACCACCTTGCAGACAGCACTATTGGCCATGGTAACATTGCCTCCATCTATCTGCTCATAAGTGGTGAAATACTCCCTGTGAGGACAGAGATGATACGATGCTCCAGAATCCAAAATCCACACATCATTACAGTATGGTTGTTCATCTGCAACCCAGGCCAGTTATTCTTCTGAGTTTGCGTCATCAGCTTCTGCCACAGTCGCAGAACCGTTAGCATCCTCTTTCTTGCACAATTTCTTCTTTATCTTTGGACAATCAACCTTTCAATGCCCTGGTTCTTTACAATATCTGCAAATGTCATATGACTTAGGGGCTTTAGGACCTTTTGAACTTTTGGAGTTCTGCTTCTTCTGTCTGAATTTCTTCTGTCCCTTATCCGTAACAGATAATCCCGATGGCAGATTTTCTGGGCTGAACTCCTTGCCTGTTGAAGATCCTCTCTGATGTGAAGAGCAGATCGAACATCCTCCAAAGACAGAGTTTCTTTCCCAGTCATAAAAGACTCAACGAAATTCTCGTACGACTCAGGCAAAGAAACTAGCAGAATTAAAGCAACATCCTCGTCTTCTACTTTAACATCAACATTACGCAAATCTAGCAAAATTTTGTTCAAATTTTCCAGATGATCCCGAAGAGGCATACCTTCCTGCATGCGTAATCGAAACAAACGTTGCTTCAGGAGCAACTTGTTGGTTAGAGACTTCGTCATGTATAGACTCCCCAACTTCGTCCAAAGGGCAGCAGCAGTCTCCTGATCAGCAACTTCGATGATAACATCGTCAGACAGGCACAACATGATGGTCGAGTGGGCCTTTTCGTCTAAGGTTGCCCACTCCTCATCATCCTCCATTGCCTTCTTCGTTTTCAGTGGCGCCCACAAACCCTGCTGCTTCGGCAAGGATCGCATCTTGATCTGCCATAAGCCAAAACTATTTCTCCCGGTGAATTTGTCAACCTTCACGTTCAGAGCAGACATCTTGATCGATTAACACGGAAGCCCTAACAGATGCGGAATTCAAAAGTCAAAACCCTAGTCCGAAAACCAAGCTCTGATACCAGTTTGTTATGGCGGAATAGAGTAATTGTGTAATCGACAAACGAAAGAACGTAAGGAGACACAAAATTTACGTGGTTTGCCAATTGGCTACATCCACGGGCAAGAACAGAGAACAAATTGTATTATGAGTGCAATTACAGATTTCAGATCTAAGATCACGATCATAAAATTATGTGCTCTACTCCCATATAAATAGGCACACATGAGATCCTATCCTAATTCAAAAACATAATCTTATCCCAATTAGGAAGCATAATCATATCCCAATTAAGAAACAAATTCAAGGCATACTAACACAAACAGTTTTATGTATTTTTATTTAGTTTCAGTTGTATTAGTTACTACTCATTATATTTATAATTTTGAAAAATAATAATGATTAAATTAATGTTTGATAATAGAACAAGAATGAGACTCCTAAACTGGACTATGTCCCACGTTTGAGTGGGTCATGAAGAGGCTTTTAAATTTTTATTAATTTGCTAATAAAAGAAAAAAGGAAAAAACTAAAGCACGTCCAAAATCCTTCTAGCACATAAAATACGAAACCGAAAGAGATTATATTAGGATAAAAGTCGGACAAGGACAAAAGACCAAACATCACAAACGGTTGAGATTCCGTTGCAGCAATGTTGTGCACAATTATTACAGTTGGCAACCGTCGCAACACAATGCCACCAAAAATATTCAAGTTTTTAAGAAAATAATTGTGTGTTCAAGGTTTTCTTCACCCCTCCCTCGATAGTTTCTGTGCTCACCACTCCAGCTGTCTGTGGGATATTTCCAATTACCATTTATTTATTTCTGTTAATATATCACTAATTTTTAGTGTTGTAAGTGTAACAATGGCGTCGGAGATCAGTAGTAGTGAAGGAAAGCAGAAGCCGATGATGGCCGAGGAGGCTGCCGGCATCGGCATCGTCATGGCTCGAGAGGAGAAGCCCACAAACGTGGAGATTCTGCTGTGGTATATGTATGAATTCTGCTCCTATTTCATCCACACTGTCTTGATTCCCATCGTTTTCCCGCTCATAATCAGCCAGACCGTCTCCGCTCCGCCCGAGCCCAAGCAGGGCTGGTTCATCAGCTTCAAGGGTCTCAACTGCTCTAAAAATCAGATGCAGATGTAAGTATAACTTCATTTTCTCATCTTCAACACTTAATATCTGTTTTACTTTACTTTACTAAATATAACAAAGTATTCACATTGGGAAAAAAATGAAAAATAGTTACTACTTACTAGAATTTTTAAAATTGCATCAACTCATAATACCATTAGACCAACATACGCACTTTAGTGTACGTCCTTAAATCGCTTATGTTAACCTTTAATCTACGACTACGAACCATCGTGATTGAATTATAGGTAAAATAATTTTAATTCGCGTGCAAGAAATAGTAATGGTAAGTTGTAAGCAAAATGAGATTAATTTACAATGAATGAGTTTTTTGGTAGTAAGGTCTAATAATAATGCCCAAATTGAACGAGTAGCTATTTCTTTTCTATTTATTATAGTAACTTAATATAATAGCAAAATAGATATTTTTATTAATTCACTCAAAAATATGAATAGAAATACTTCCTCCGCCCATTAATACAATTGTTACTTTTTTCAACGTGAATTTAAGAAATGCAAGTTGAAAAAATTAAAGAAATATGTCTCATTTTTATTAATTACTACTAGTTTGGTAAGGAAATGCAAGTTGAATAGTGTCTTGCTACAGTTATGTAGCATTGGTGCAAAGGCAGATCAAAGTAGGAGGCATGAGATTCTCCCCTTTAGAATGGACCTCCATCTCCTGGATCACTGGTCTCCTCCTCTCCTCCCCCCTCCTCTACCTCGTCGCCCTCCGCCTCGACCACGGCCGCCACCACCAGCTCATAGCAGCAGCTGCCACCGGCCTCGGCTCCCTCTTCTGCCTCCCCTCCGGATTCCTAAAAAAACCATGGATCTTCCCTCCATACGTGGCCGTCATCATGGCTGCCACTGCTGTCGTGGGTGCCTCCCACGCTCGCCACCTCGGCCTCATGATCACTGGTTTCACCGGTCCATCCATCCCAAAACATCACTTCCCTGACCGGAGATCCTTCGCCAGCTGGCTATCCCTGCATTCAACCGCGGCTGGCTGCCTTGGAGCCACTGTGATCTCTTCCTTCACATATCATATACTCAACAGAGCAGATCATTTCACCGCTCTGTGGGTTGTTTCCATTTTCAGTGGCCTGAAATGGGGATCAGGAATGATCCACGTTTTAAGCACCAGTAGAATAGCGGCAGAAACTGCGAGTTTCCCTCGTCATAATAATAATAATAATATCTTCTTGATATTCAAGTACTCTCATGCAGCTAAGGGGCTGATTGGGGTATTTATGTCTTCTTTTATAGGGATGTGTGTTTTTGGGGGTGGATTACTATATGCAATAGGCTACATTTGTGTGGAGAAACAGAATGTTTTGTATCTATGGCTTATGTATTTCTTGCTCCCTATGTTCTCTATCCCATTGATGTATCCCCTACAACAGTTGTTGAAGTTGGATGCTGAGAAGATGCAGTTACTAGGATTTATGATGTCCATTTTCACCTCGGGGTTTGGATTTTACTACCGGGATTCTGCGTGGGGCGAATCCCATCTTTTCTTCTTCGCGGCCGTTCAGGGGACTTCTGCAGGTTTGTTGTCTTATGAAATGAAATAAGAGATTGAAATAACATGTTACTATTATGTTATGTGAGGTTGAATTGAAATGTATGTTGCAGGGCTGATGCATGCGTTCGGGAGGGTTCTATGGCTAGATTGCTCCCCTAGAGGGAGGGAGGGAGCATTCTCTGTGTGGTACTCGTGGGCCCGGATGGTCGGGGCGTGTGCAGGGTTCGGGTTGGCAACGGCCATGCCTGGGGACATTGGTAAATCATTTGGAGTATCATTTTGTGCAGGTGTTGTTGGGATGATTGTTGTGATATTTGGGAATATTAGTAGTTTGGGAGGAGCAGAGGAAGCTGGGCATGTTGTGAAGAGCGAGCATAGTTTCGAAATGGATGGATTCGAGGATGAATCTATTGATGCTTGAGATGTTCTAACTAATTCATCATTTTACCCTTTTTTTTGTATGTTTATTGTATAAGTAGTGATGTATGATAATGATTTATAGCAATTTCGGCTCAACAATTTTTTAGCAGCTCTCTCGTGCTTAACCCGATATGAGGATAGTGACCATTTTTAAGATCTAAAGCTCCTTATATGATGTACCCACTATTAGCATTAGCACTAAAAGGGTGCGTCTGGTAGCCACCACAAATTTTAACATGATTTTATTGTTAATGGGCTTTCCTAAATTGGTTGGTAGGCTTATACATTGTTTGGTTCAGCCCATGTAGGTTGATTGGGCTTATATATAATGTTTGGTTCAAGCAGGGTGTGAAGGAAACAAAATCTATTGTGACAAAATTACCCTCTCATCGTGAGGAAGTAAATTAGCGGCGATCCACCAAAATTTGGAGCCAAATTAGGCGGTAAATTACGATTGATTCCCGCCAAATCACTCCGAAACTTCATTATGCAGCATAACTAGGTTACTGAAAAAGAAGACGTGCCGATTTGTGTTGATGAATTGTTAATTCTTCAAGCTTACTTACTCCATGAATCAAAGGATTCTTCTTCCATTGTCAATTGCTCCTAGTTTGATTATGCTTGGCTAAAAATCGTTTTATCCGTGAATGTTTGGAGTAACACGTTCTTCTCTTAATTCGCCTTGCTTGTTTAATCTATTGTAATTGTTTTAGCTTAATTTTGAAATCAAAATCCTCAAATCAAATCATCTTTTAGTATGTGTTTTCTATGTCTTAGAGTTAAATAATCTTTCCTTCCCTGTGGTTTTATATGCAATTTCTCCAGCTAAACTATCATTTTTATAAGCTAACTGTCATTTTATCCGCTTAGATTATCATTTTATAAGGTAAAAGTATCATTTTAATAAACAAAAATGTCATTTTATACACCAAAAATACCTATCATTCTATCGGCTGAAAGTATCATTCTATCGGCTGAAAGTATCATTCTATCGGGCAAAAGTATCATTTTATCAGTTTTATGTCATTTTGTCACGTTAAAGTATCATTTTATCAGCTTATATGCAATTTCTCCAGCTAAACTATCATTTTTATAAGCTAACTGTCATTTTATCCGCTTAGATTATCATTTTATAAGGTAAAAGTATCATTTTATTGAACAAAAATGTCATTTTATATACCAAAAATACCTATCATTCTATCGTCTGAAAGTATCATTCTATACGGCAAAAGTATCATTTTATCCCCTCAAACTATCATTTTATGATATAAAAGTATCAGAGTTGAATTGAAAAAGCTTATGGGCTGGTCGAGTTTTCCCTCTTTCAACTTAAAATGCTTTTCTATCTTGTTAGTTGCTGTTAATCATAAAAAATGTGCAGGTTTAAAATTTTATTCACAAAAGCATATGCTTTAATATGTTAGGTCAACTCAATCTGTTGGTAAAAGACTTGATTGTTTAGAAACTGAGTTTTTGATGGATGGAAGCACACTCTGTTTCAGATGAGCAGAAGAATGTTGAGGTTGTGAACAAATAATGAAACATTTCGACATCATTTTATCCCCTCAAACTATCATTTTATGATGTAAAAGTATCATTTTATCATCCAAAGAACTAAAACTATCATTATGAAACAAAAATATCATTTATCATTTGAAACTATCATTTTGTCCCCTCAAACTATCATTTTATGATGCAAAAGTATCATTTTATCCAACCAAAGAACTCAAACAATCAATTTATCATGCAAAAGTATCATTTTATCATTTGAAACTATCATTTTGTTCCCTCAAACTATCATTTTATGATGCAAAAGTATCATTTTATCCAACCAAAGAACTCAAACAATCAATTTATCATGCAAAAGTATCATTTTATCATTTGAAACTATCGTTTTGTTCCCTCAAACTATCATTTTATGATGCAAAAGTATCATTTTATCCAACCAAAGAACTCAAACAATCAATTTATCATGTAAAAGTATCATTTTATCATTTGAAACTATCATTTTGTCCCCTCAAACTATCATTTTATGATGTAAAAGTATCATTTTATCATTCAAAAATCTAAAACTATTATTCTTTTTTTCATACTTAACTAAATTTACATTAAAACTCGCATAGTCCATAAAATCTTTATTTTTAAGGAACTAATGAGGTTGAATAAAGAAAAATAAATAAAGAACGAAAGTATCATTTAATTAGATTATCCATAGTGTTTAAGAACGAAATTAATCAATGTCAATATCACTCTCAGCTGCGAACGGTGCACAAAACAAAAGGGCAAATTGGTACAAATGTAAACTTTTTAGCCTAATCGACGGAAGTCGAAAACTAATACCACACCCTCACCTTGATAGAGTTGACACAAATGCGCCGATAGTAGTATGTGAAAGCCTGAAACCCGGCTGCTGTTTTCCGGGTCGGCCGATTGGTGTGAGGCGTACCAAACGGTGGATTAGGTGTGATGGAAGTTGGGTTTCACATCAAATGAGGGCTACAAATAATCTACAAGTACAAAACTAACTAGTATAAGTAAATGTAAGTACAAACATCAAATCACATAGGCTAATGATCGCTACTGAGTACTGCACTTGATCTCCAAATACTATTTCGAAGAAGAATATTTTTGGAAAGGATATTTTAAACTAAGATAATATAAATAACAATTAAATAAAACAAAGCAAGTTAAAGATATGAATAAGTCAGACAAAAAAGGAAATTATAGGATATTAATTTCACTAATTCTATTTTGGTTTAACTATTATTTTGATTCTTATTATGTGTCTAGCATACTAATACTACTACTCTTTCGTTTCCATAACATACCACTAACTTGTCCAATAGTTTGTCAAAAAAAATAGACGCATTATCCTAGATAAAATAAATCGAGGTATTGATATTAGAAATAAATAAATAATTAAAAGAACTAGAACTCTAAAGTTTTTTTTTTTCACAAACACCGTCTCGGTGGAGGGTTCGTGAGGCCCTCATCCCTTTATATCATCCAAAAAAGACATTTACAACCAAAGGCCATGCCAAATAGTGGCATGCTAAAAATCAGAAGGTGAGAGATTACAATTAAATCATTGGCACCATGCCAATCATAGCAAATGAAGATACTAAGCTTAACACTGAAGAGTATAAAGGGGACAGGCCGGAGCTCGGAGAACTCTAAAGTTTAGTTATCCTTAGACATGTAAACAAAAACCATGTTCATAATAAACCACATAAATAAATAACTATATAAATCTTGTGTTTTTTTATCTTCTTCTCCTTGGCTTGAACTTCCTTGGATTTTGAATGTGATTTCAATTTCAGCATCAGAATCTCAATGAATGATAGGTTGTGGTCTTGAATGGGGGCATTTATAAGGACAAGACAACTTCAAACAATGTTAAGAATTGGATGTGTGTCAATCTCTGCGGATCTCTTACTTCAATATCTATCAAGTCGTGGACTACTGAAGGATGACTGATCGACCACTGAGTTTCGCTTTGTTCAACTTAGTGGAGTGTTGAATGACATCCTTCCCTCGATTTCGATTTGGCTCCGATCTTCTTATCTAATAATCTCTCTTTTTAACCCTTTTTAATATGAAAACTTAACAAATACGTCAAAATACCGAATGAAAGGAATATATAAGAAAGCATGAAATGCATTCAAAAGCAGTTTAAGTTTAATCCCTAAAAACATGTAAATTTTGTTTTTTATCAACCCCTCAAATTTAACTATTTGTTTTACTTTCTGCAAGGTACCTACAGGGTACCTATTGTGAGGACTTATATCTGATTGTTTCAGTGCTATAAAACAACAACGTCGTTGGTTTCCTAAGACAAAGAAACTTTCGGACAGACACGGAAATCTTTATCGATATGTAGTCAAAGCTTATCTAAATTGTGAAATATTGTTTTACTTATGTAAGATACCGACCAAGTCTCCTACTGTGATGACTTATTCAATTACCTAGTCTATAATGCAAAAATTTTAGACTCGTTTACTTTTAAGATTAAATGCTTGTGTGACATATCTTTAAAAAAAGCAAATATAATAAAATTATACTTCTTTTAATAACAAATAAAAGTGAGTTTGGAGTTTATCATATACAAGCAACCATTTGGCTTGAATCATGCTTTTCCAATATACCAATTCTAACAATCTCCAATTTATACACAAAACAAGATTTCAAGTATACCCCAACTGTCAAACTCTCCCACTTATACTGAAAGCAGGTCTAGGCTCAAGATGTATCGAACTACCAAACCAATCACACTGCGTATAAACGTTTTTCCAAGAAGGTATTATGTGAGAGGATTAGCATGGTTGTTCTATAATACAATATTGGTAACCTTAATGTCTCCTCTACATAATTTATCCTTAATAATGTAAGTAGTCTTCTCTATATGCTTGTTAGCCATGAAGATTAGTGATTCCCTTGAGTCAGCCACTTAACTAGAGTAACCACAATAAATTGTACTCCCCCGTTCTAATTAAGTTGAGTCAAAATTTTTGGGCACAAAAATTAAGAAATTATATTAAAAAGTACTCATTCTGTCCCAAGGAAGATGACCCCTTCCTTGAGCGGCACGGGAATTTATGTAGTTTTATTTTGTGTGTTGAGTGGAGAGAGTTAAGTAAGAGAGAGGGAATAAAGTAGAGATAAATGTGTTTCCATTTTAAGTAATGAGTCATCTTGATTGGGATAAACCAAAAAGAAAAGTGGGTCATCTTCAGGGGACAGAGGGAGTAGGAGATATGAATAAAGTAGGAAAGATAAAGAGAGAATAAACTATGTGATAGAATATAGTAAGACGATTGGATGTTTTGTTTTTTTGTCAAAAAAGGAAATGACTCAACTTAGTTGGGACAGTTCAAAAAGAAACACGAATGGAAGGGAGTAATGCTCTTAGGCATACTCAGAATCATATTCAAAACCTTTGAAAAAGTTTTAGAGCCACACAACTAACTTAGTAGCTTTCGAATGAGCCACACATTTTAGCTTTTATGGTGGAGCCCGTGATGCTTTCTGCTTCAAACTCCTCCATATTTGAGCTCCACCTCCTAAGGTGAATATATAGTCAGAGGCAAAATCAGAATTTTTATGCAACGGGGGACCAATGTTTATAATTCTGAGGTATTTTCCAGACTAAGGTTAATATTTCTGAAACATTTTTCAGTATGATTAGAGGATATTAATAGAAGTAAGAGATAAATTATTTTTCATAATAAAAAGTAGACAAAAAGTCATGTTGCTAATAGGAACCAAAAACTAGCCTTGCAAAAGGTCCAAGACCGAATGCATTAATGTGTAATATAGGTATACAAACTGAAAATCCTGGGCCCAGTGGCCTCCCAAGTCTCTATGTAGCTTCACTTCTAGTTCTAGTTAGAGTGGGTAGAGTATAAAGAGTCTTACGTCTTGCAAGATATTCTTGCTTTTTTTCAAACAATAAGAGGTCAAAGTGCAAAGAATACAACATTCTGCACCTTCAACTTTATTGTACACACAACTCTCTTATGGCTAAGGAGCTGTAGAAGGGAGCTGTTAGGCGCCCAGATTCACAGGCTGAATCCCTCAACATAAAGAAGTTCAACAAGAAAAAAGTTCAACAAAAAGTTTGATGAGCCGAAGCCTGATGCAAATGGAGCCAAGGAAACGCGCTCATGTCACTGGTGTAAAAAGCCAGGACACTTGAAGAGGGATTGCTTCGTGTGGAAGTGAAAGCAGGCTGCTGAAAGTCAACCAAGCAGCAACGTTATTAGCAGTGATGGTGATGACCCTCAGAGGTGATGAATGTTATGGATAAAAGGGAAGGAGTTTCTTGGATCATGGATTCTGGTTGCTCTTTTCATATGTGCTCGAATACAGATTGGTTTCAGGATCTAAGGAGCTGCGAAGGATCTGTTCTTCTAGGCAATAATATCTCTTGTAACATCAAAGGAATCGGCAGCATCAAGATGAGAATGTTTGATGGTTCTGTGATGATTTTTCCAGAGGTCAGATTTATTCCAGATGTGAAAAGGAACTTGTTCTCACTTGGAACTCTTGAAAGGAAGGGTTATTTGTTAACTTCGGAGAATGGGGAAATGAAAGTTTGCAAAGGCTCAGAGGTGAATATGCTTACTCATAGAATGGGAAGTCTCTACTATCTTCAAACAACTATGATAACTGGAGAGTCTAATGTTGCAATTAGCTCTGATCTCAGAAGCTGGCATCTGAGGTTAGGCCATGCAGCTGAGGGAACATTGAAGGCACTCATAAAGAAAGGGGCCATTGATGCAAATTCAGATGAAAAACTCCAGCCATGTGAGGACTGCTTGCTAGGGAAAGCCAAGAAGCTCTCATTTCCGACGGGTAAACATACCTCAAACTCACCTATTGATTATATACACTCAGATCTTTGGGGGCCTGCACCAGTGAAGAGTATGGGAGGAGGGAAGTATTATATGTCGATTATAGATGACTATTCTAGAAAAACATGGGTTTATGTGCTGAAAGAAAAGTTTGATGCATTTAATACCTTCAAAATTATGTGCAAAGAAATGGAAACTGAGAAAGGAATTTCACCAAAGATCTTGAGAGCTGATAATGACCTTGAATATTTGTCAAAAGAGTTTGATACTTTCTGTCATGAGAAGGGAATTAAGAGGCACAAGACAGTCCCTGCCAATCCACAACAGAATGGAGTGGCAGAGAGAATGAATAGGACACTTATGGAGCGAGTTAGATGCATGCTATCTTCATCTGGGGTGGAGAAGCATTTTTGGGTTGAGGCAGTAACAACTGCAGCTTATTTGATAAACAAATGCCCGGCCTCAGGGATAGGTGGTGATATCCCAGATGAGAGATGGTATGTAGGAAAGTCAGAGTATGTGAATCTGAGACCTTTTGGGTGCAAGGCATATGCACACAAGAAGCAGGGAAAACTCAGTGCAAGAGTTGTGAGGTGCATAATGCTTGGCTACCCCAAAGGTGTCAAAGGTTATAGGCTTTGATGTATAGAGCCCAATAATGGAAAGATTGTTCTAAGCAGAGATGTAGTCTTTATGGAAGATGAAATGCCTCTTCTTCATAAAGAAGCTGGAGCTGGGAGCAGTTCTGTAGATAGAGCAGTTGAAACTCAGTTTGAGGTGGAGATTGATGTTGATCCTGTTGAAGTTGAGGAGAGTCAGCAGCCAAATATTGACATTAGCAAGGGCCATCAACACCTCAAAGCTACCAATTGGCAAGAGGTAGACCAAGGAGACAAATGTGCAGCCTCCAGTAAGGTTCTCTGATTACCATATGCTCTCTTATGCTCTGCACATAGCTGAGCAACTGGAATTCTCAGAACCTGTGTCTTATGAGGAAGCTATGAGAAGTCCAGAGAGAGAACAGTGGATTCAAGCAATGAAAGAAGAATTGGAGTCACTGATTAGCAACAAAACATGGATTCTGGTTGAGAAGGATGTGTTCAGAAAGTTATTGGTTGTAAATGGGTTTTCAAGAAGAAAATTGAATCAACTCAGGCTCAAAATATCAGATTCAAGGCAAGGCTTGTGACAAAAGGTTTTAACCAAGAAGAAGGAATAGATTTCAACGAGGTTTTCTCTCCAGTAGTGAAGCATAATTCCATTAGAGTCTTGTTGGCAGTGGCTGCAAAGAAAGATAGAGAGTTGGAGCAGTTGGATGTAAAGACAAACTTTTTGAATGGGGATTTGGAAGAAACTATATATATGGCTCAGCCTCAAGGCTTTGAAGTTCCTGGCTCAGAGCAGAAAGTTTGTATGCTCAAGAAAAGTATCTATGGCCTCAAACAAAGTAGCAGACAATGGTATTTAAAATTTGGTGAAAGTCTAGCTAAGTTGAGATTCTGCAGATCACTTTATGATAGTTGTGTGTTCATAAAGAGGCAAGGGAACAAAGCTCCTGTATAACTACTGCTTTATGTAGATGATATGCTAATATTAGGGTCAGATGTCAATGATATCAGCAAAGTAAAGGCTCAGTTAATGGCAGCTTTTGAAATGAAGAATCTTGGAGTTGCAAAGAGGATACTTGGGATGGATATAGTCAGAGATAGAAGCTAGAGATAATATAGTAGAAATTGAATAAGTAGATAGAATAAACTAAGAGAAAGTAAAATAAAAATGAGAAAAAGTGTTTGTTATTACTGTATGAGGAAATGGTTCAACTATGATTAAACTTCCCAAAATAGAGAAGTGCCTCAACTAAGAGGGTATAGAGGGAGTATATAAGTATACCATGCGCAAAAAAATGTGAAAAAGATTCTCACACTTAAAATCGACAGGTTGATACTGATGTAGGTCGATACTGGTGTAGGTATAGTTGTCGATACATTTGAGATAGTACCTAATATTTATTGGGCGTTTAATTTCTAGATGTGACACATTTTTTAATACGAAATTGAAAGTAATCGAAATTATAATTGTATATAATATTTTTTTAATAAAAAAAAAACTAAGCTCCAAAAACATGAAAAAGATTTTCATACTTATATAGACATGAAGTAAATTAATGTTCGTGCATCGCACAAGTATATAGAAACAAAAAGGTACATATGTATAATTAAATATTTGGTACGTAATATATAAGTTATAAAGTTATATATTAGTAAATCATGTCCACGAAATGTGAAAAACATTCTTGTGTTTAACATTAACAGGTCGATACTGATGTAGGTCGATACAGGTGTGGCTGTGATTGTCGACACATTCGGGGTAGTACTTAATATATATTGGGCTTTTAATTTCCAGATACGACACATCTGTTAATATGGAATAAAAAGTAATCTAAATTTTTATTGTATTTAATATTTATTTTTACAACAAAAAAAATAACTTATAGATATGGCACATTTTTTAATACGAAATAGAAAGTAATCGAAATTATAATTGTATATAATATTTATTTTTATACAAAAAAACTACGCTCCAAAAACATGAAAGAGATTTTCATACTTATATAGACATGAAATAAATTAATGTTCGTGCATCGCATAAGTATATAAAAACAAAAAGGTACATATGTATAATTATATGTGTTGTAATTTGTAAGTTATAAATTAATATATTAGTAAATTATGCGTACGAAATGTGAAAAACATTCCTGCATTTAATATTAACAGATCGATACTGATATAGGTCGATACAGGTGTAGGTATGATTGTTGATATATTCGAGATAGTACTTAATATATATGTGGCATTTAATTTCTAGATACGACACATCTGTTAATATGAAATAAAAAGTAATCTAAGTTATAATTGTATTTAATACTTATTTTTACAAAAAAAACTATGCTCTATAAACATGAAAAAGATTATCTCTTATATAGACTAGGAATAAATTAATGCTCGTGCATCGCATGAGGATGTGGAAAAAAATATTTTATGTTTAATTAGATTAGTTGTACTCCCTCCGTCCCACCGCCACTTTCCTTTTTCGCCCGTCCCAACCAAGATGACCCCTTTCTTATTTTAGGAAATAATTAAAATACTTAATTATCTATTCTTTTTCTTACTTTATTCATCTCTTCTATACTTTTAAACAACCAACAACCTTTTCTCTCTCTTACTTTTTGCATCTCTCCTATAACACTCAACCACACTTTATCTTTCTTACTTTATTTATCTCTCCTCTTTTTAAACACCCAACAACTTTCTCTTTCCCTTTTTTAACACTTTAAAATTAGTGTGCATAAAATCTCGTGTTGTCTCTGGAATGAGTCATCTTCCCATGGATGGAGGGAGTAATAGTTATATGTATAATTTGATGTGTTGTAATATATAAATTATAAATTAATGTATTAGTAAACCATGCGCAAAAAAAATGAAAAGAGATTCTGACTCAACTTATTTTAACACAAGAAATTCCCGCAAGTGTACGAGGCTAGTGTAGCACAAAGTAAGCAAGAGTATCGTATCCCACAGAGACAAAATGTGTAAACTCAAGTACCACGGACCGATTTTAACTACTATCTAGACGAATCAAAGGTTTGGTTTTTGATTTTTAAAAACAATTAAACATAAACAAATTAAAATCACGCAACAATTGAAAGGTTTCAAATAAGAGAAAGAAGTAGAGCTTTAGATCCAACTACAACGAACACAAAGTGAACAATTCAACAACTTCGATTACCCAATTGAAGTCTCTAGGATTACTAGGAAAGCCGCTAGTCTAGGCTAAGTCCTCTCTCGAGTGCACCCAACCCGTTGATTAACCATTAATATTGAAGTCTCATTCTAATACTTCACAATTAACTCCTTAAAACAAAAGGCTCAAGCCCTCACTCTAGACTCCCTTCTCTCGAATGCAAATTATCTAGGTGTTGTTCATTCTTTTATCAATCCTAATTAGGTATCTCTCGATTACTCAAAACTAGGTTAACAAACTCAATTGGTAGCTAAGCAATTGAATTGAAAGAGCACAAGAATGAAACAAAGCAATCACAAGAGCATAGGTAATCAAAAGTCCTTAAACTAATCAAAAGCGTTCATTGTAGTCTTCTCTAAAACTCTACAAGGGATTTAGCTACTCATATTCAATGCAAATTCACAAGATAAATCCATGGAAAGTGAACTAAACATAAGAAAACTAATAAAGATACTTCCAAAGGTGGATTGAGTGGGCAAATCGTCTTCGTCTTCAACCTTCTTGATGAATCGGACTCTTTGTCGCTTTAATCTGCTCTCCAATGTGAAAACTACTCTTGGGGGCGTGTCTGCTGTCTGGAGCTCGAAAACCTAGGTGCCTTTTATACCCGGGGGCGGAAATAAGCTTTTCCAATGTTCCGCACAAATCGCCCGGCCGGGCGATTTTAAGTCGCCTAAACGCCCGGTCGGGCGATCTTCTCGATGCCGTGATTCTTCCACATCGCCCGGTCGGGCGGTTCTTCCTAGGCAGAACGCCCGGTCGGGCGAACTTTCTGGAATCATCCTCACAAACGCCCGAGCCGGGCGTTTCTCTTATGCATGAACGCCCGGTCGGGCATTCTTATGTAATCTCGCTTCAAGCTCTTTTTCATGTCATTTTCACCTGTTTTAGCTCCAAACACTAGACAAACTCATCACAACACTTAAGTAGTGGATAATGGATGCAAACTCGAGTAATATGCTACAAAACATTGAAGTATTCACGTTAAACATCCAAAATACTTGCTATACTACGAGTTTATCAACTCCTCCAAACTTAAACACTTGTTTGTCCTCAAATAAGAAGTAGAAAACAGAGAATTAGAACTCGTGTAAGTATGTTGGATTGTCATCATTGCCTCAGTAAAAGAAAACAGAATCATCATGTATCAATAACTTCGCATGCCAGTAAACCAAAATGAACATTGCTTCAAGCTACTAGCACGTATTCCACTTTGTCAATTTGCCCTCACAGGATTCATATAATGTGATTTTTTTCTTTATTTTCCTCTCACTCTCAAAGTGTATAGGTATAGTATGAACCTCTCAAATCAATCAAAAATGTATAGCTTACCATAAGCTTGCTCGAAGTCTATACTCTCCTCTACTATGTTGTGACTACAGATTTAGGATCCGAAAGGTCTTTTCCAAGGTTGTAATGTAGGGCTCTTTGGTTAGGTGAGGAAAATTTGGCCAAAGTGACTATAATCCCGAAGTGAAACTACGATTACTTCACCCTTGTGCACTGCAATCCTTAGCTAGTCATAGGCTTTGCCTAGACTCTTCTCAACTCCCAAATTCCCTTTTTTTTTCGAACAACGCTTATTCAATTTCAAAAGCTAACCCAGTTTTCGCTTTTTTTTTTCTCTCCTTCATCTTTGTTTTGTTTTCTTTTTTTTTTTCTCTTTGTTTTTTTTCCCATGCTTTGCATGTCATTCTCTCATTTCTTTTTCTTACAAACTCCTCCTTTTTCCCTCTTTCACTTAACACTAAGGGAACCCAATCCAAATTATTAGCTATCAAAGAAAAGGCTTTTAGGCTCAAAGTTGGCTAACAAGGGATTATAATTTACAATTAGGATTAAGATTAAGATAAGGGTAGAAGGGATGGCCTGACGTCACCTCCTATTTCTATAATCACTATGTAGATTCAAGGAGACCGCGATCAAGTTCTAGAAACATATGACATAGTTGATGAAGAATCACACATTTTTGGAAAAAGACATAGGCTCAATCCTCACATGGTATTTTTCGGCAAAAGACAAAGCAACGAGCAATTCACTCTAGGCAAATCACAAAGAGGAAATACAAGTTACTTAGCTATATCAACAAGTTTTCACAAACATTTTAAGCCAATTCTCATCATAGGCAACTCATCCAACAAACATACTCAATTCATCTCCAAATGTCTCTCACTCCCCATTCAAGTTCACCAACTTTCTTCCCAAATCTATCATCCTACCCAAGGGAGATTATTCAACACAAAAGGAAATAAGAGAAACAAACCTAAAAAGAAGACAAAGACACAAACACAAGTGGAACAAGGGAACTAAACCACATAAGTTTACATGCCCACATATCATCATCAAATATCATCAAAAGAATAGGGGTACAGGCCGGGGTATCATCAAATAAAGAGGGAGAGAGGTAAAAGAGGGAATCCACTAGACACCCCCCAAACTTATTCCAAGCAAAGCTAGGATAAGTTTGAAAGAGAGTGGATCTCCCATGGACCTTCACTGCGGAGGAGGAGGCGGATGCTGCCACTGGTCACGAAATTCATCGAATCGGGCATTGATGTTGGCCCATTTTGCATTGTTGAAATCAGTGAATTGGGTCCAGTTGGTGTCGAACTGGTCCCATCGCGCTTCATTCTGGACCCAATATTCCTGCTGACGCAGCTCCATCCGTGTCAACCTCTCATTGATCGAGCCGTAGTCCTCCTCTTCTCGCTCTTGCCGGCTCCGTGTCCTCTGAGTGCTTGTCCCGGCTTCGTCTCCCCCTTGGTGGGTCGGTTGTTCTTCACCTTCCTCCTCATTTTCTTCTTCATTTTGCTCGACCCCCATCTCGATCGCGGGAAAATCCATGTGGGGCGCTTCATCAACACTCGAGCTCGGGCTTACATCCCTAAATTGCAAGTTCCGCGGATTCAACGCCGTTGCTTGTTCGTGGACCGCAGCCTTCATCTTCCAGTTTTCTTTGCGGAAAGGACCGTTCACATAGGTGTTGACGGTGTCCGGGAGGGGGTAATGATCTGCTGCCCTCTGTATCAAATATATCTGCCCTCGTTGGTCCACTCCGACCAGCCTTGTTCTTCTCAGAAAGCTGAAGTCCATCAAGTTGTCACCAATGTCGGCGACCAAGCCCCGCGTCGACACTCCCAGATGGAGTGCAATAGCTGACACAACCGCAACGACACAGAGTGTGCCGGTTTTCTTCTTCGAAGCCCTCTCAAGATGTTTGATCATGAAGTGGCCCAAATTCAAGGGAGCCTCCATGTGCAAAATAGTCCATAACAGGAAGAGCTCGTCTCTCTGCACGCTCCCATGCTCATGACGAGCGAAGGGGTAACATACACACGCCTTCTGGAGTAAGCGCAAGGCTGGGTTCCTAATGAGAGAACCCTTTGCCCTGTTGGCGGCGAAGTTGTCATCAACGGTAGTGATGGCCTTCCAGAAGTCATTCGCATTGTGACTGAAGCTAAACGGCTCTCTATACACCTCCCCTGAAAATCCAAAGATCTCCTTGAATTGTGCCATCGTCACTGTGTACTCAGCATTCCTCATACGAAACTTGATGGCAACTATCTCCCTCCTGCTCATGATTACCTCAAGGGTAGATAAGAACTCCAGTGTAAGCCTCTGATAGGCGGGGTTCCTCTGTGCCATGAAGAGCCCATTTAGTTGCCCTTCTTCACATAGCTCATTGAAGCACTGCTCAATGCCCAACCGTCGGATTGTGATAGGGCATGGATATCTAGCTACCCGGTAGGGTAGTTGTGAGAGTACGGCCCATTTCTTCTTCTCTGCAGCATTCAAATTAACTCCAGAGTGGCTGGGTGCCATCGTTCACTACCTAAAAATTGAAAGTATTAGATCAATTCGACAAGAAACCAACAAGTTGCATTAATGAAGACACTCTCCCCCAAACATACTCTATGCTAAAAGAACTTCTCATTCACACATTTATCAAGACTAGAATCAACCCCCCATTGTGTCACACAATGTCTCTTCCACAACAATAAACCTCAATCACGCTTAACTCAAACATTCCACCAACATGCATCGCTATAACCAACATTGCATCTATGTAGACATCAACAAATCAAAGCATGCTAGTTCCCCACACTCAATAACCACAAGCCCATTAAGGAAATTGCACAATTCATACTCAAAGCAACCATTCAAACCAAATTCATCCTCTAACTAGCAATTAGTCAAGAAATCTCCAAATAACGAAAAACATGCTAGTTTCCAACCATCGATTCACCAATAATCATCTAAACACCGAGCATAAGCAAGAGAAGAATGAAAAATCATACCTTTCGGGCTTAGAGTGATAGAAAACGGATTTCTCCCCTTTTTGCTTGTTCTTGAGTAAATCAACCGATTAATCGGTTCAACCCTTGAATTAGATGGATTGGGAGGATGGTGTGTGTGTGAAATCAGTGTAAGTGGAAGATTTGAGGGTAGAGGGGCGAGAGAGAGTAGAGAGGAACGAGAGAGAATTGTGGCTAGGGTTTGAAAGTATAAAAACTGACCTTGATTGCGTTTTTTTAAACTACGCGGAGAAATCGCCCGGTCAGGCGATTTGCAATTTGCAAAACGCCCGGTCGGGCGAACTTTCTGGACAATCATGATTTCTGGAAACGCCCGGTCGGGCGAGTTTCTGTGAGATTTCGCCCGGTCGGGCAAACTTTCTGTATTCCGAGTCCATTTCGCCATTTCTCCAGTTTTTGTCCGCTTTTCACCCATCAAAGCCTATCTCCTGTTCCACTTAAAACACACAAAACACACCAAAAAAACAAGAACAAAATAAAAACACACCAAAAAACACAAAAGCGATAAATTTTACCTACTAGGGGTTGCCTCCCCCATAGCGCAATTGTTTAACGTCATTTGCCCGACGCTTTGCAAGCTCCACTACTCAATCAAGGCAACCACAAAGACCTCGTCTTGTTGCTCCTTAGTAAAGAACCTCTTGAGATTTTGACCATTTGCCTTGAACGTGCTTCCATCGGGTCCTTTGAGCTCCATTGTGCCATTGCTCATGACCTCCTTGATAGTGAAGGGTCCCGACCACTTAGATTTTAGCTTGCCCGGGAAGAATCTCAACTTGTGGTTGAAAAGCAACACGGCATCCCCCTTGTGGAACTCACGCCTCTCAATCATCTTGTCGTGATACGTCTTCATCCTCTCCTTGTATATTGAGGAATTAGCATAAGCTTCATTCTTAAATTCATCAAGTAAATTGAGGTGAAGCTTCCTTTCCTTGCCGGCCTTGGTGAAGTCCATGTTCATTTGCCTCACCGCCCAATATGATGAGTGCTTCAATTCAACCGGGAGATGGCATGATTTCCCAAAGACCAATTGATAAGGTGACATCCCGATTGGCGTCTTGTAAGCCGTCCTATACGCCCATAGAGCATCGTGAAGCTTGAGAGCCCAATCTTTACGGTTGGAGTTGACACTCTTTTGCAAAATTTGTTTGATCTCTCTATTGGCCAACTCGGTTTGACCATTGGCTTGTGGGTGATAAGGAGTTGTCACCCTATGCTTCACTCCATGCCTTGCTAAGACCGCCTCTAGCCACCTATTGCGAAAATGAGACCCTCCATCACTTATGATAGCCCGAGGTGCGCCGAATCGCGTGAATATGTTCTTTTGAATGAATTTAATCACCACCTTCGAATCATTGGTTTGGGTAGGAATGGCTTCCACCCACCTTGATACATAGTCAACGGCTAGTAGAATGTATTGGAACCCACTAGATGGAGGAAAGGGCCCCATGAAGTCAATGCCCCACACATCAAACAACTCGACTTCAACAATTGTCGTCATTGGCATCTCCTTCTTCTTAGAAATACCCCCCATTCTCTGGCACTCGTTGCATCTTCTCACGTAGTCTTGGCAATCTTTGGTGATGGTTGGCCAAAATAGACCACTTTGGAGCACTTTCATGGCAGTCCGGTTAGCTCCAAAATGCCCCCCACTAGGTGCGGTGTGGCAATGCATAATAACGGACTCCCACTCCTCTTGAGGGACACATCTTCTAATCACCATGTCGGCACATCTTCTAAAAAGACAAGGCTCGTCCCAAAAATAGAACTTCACGTCGTGGAAGAACTTCTTCTTTTGATAGTCCTCAAGTCCTTCAGGAATCACCTTAGCAACAAGATAGTTCACAATATTGGCATACCATGCCACTTGACCCTTGGCCACATAAAACAAGTGCTCATCCGGGAATTCTTCATTGATGGCCAACTTCAACTTCTCATCTTCATTCATATGCTCTAACCTTGACAAGTGGTCCGCCACCACATTCTCACATCCTCTTCGGTCTCGGATCTCCAAATCAAACTCTTGAAGGAGCAAGATCCACCTAATTAGCCTTGGCTTTGCGTCTTGCTTCGCAAAGAGGTGCCGGATTGCGGCGTGATCTGTGAAAACAATGGTCTTGGCCCCTATGAGATAAGGTCGGAACTTGTCAAAGGAGTAGACCACTGCTAACATTTCCTTCTCAGTAGTGGTGTAGTTAGCTTGAGCAGGGTCCAACGTCCGACTTGCATAATAAATCACCCAGAATAGCTTATCTCTCTTCTGTCCCAAGGCCGAGCCTACCGCCACGTCACTCGCATCACACATTATCTCAAAAGGTTGAGACCAATCCGGTGAGATGAGAATGGGAGCGCTCACCAATGCCTCCTTCAGCTTCTCAAAAGCCTGCAAACAATCATGGGAGAAATTAAATTTCACATCTTTAACCAAAAGATTACAAAGAGGTTTAGCAATTTTCGAGAAGTCCCTGATAAATCTTCTGTAGAACCCGGCATGCCCCAAGAAGCTCCTTACTCCCTTCTCATTTGTTGGTGGAGGCAGTTGCTCAATAGCAATGATCTTTGCCCTATCGACCTCTAATCCACCTGCAGAAATTTTATGCCCAAGTACAATTCCATCTCTAACCATAAAATGACATTTTTCCCAATTGAGCACAAGGTTAGTCTCCTCACACCGCTGCAGCACTTGAGATAGATTGTCAAGACAATTATCAAAAGAATCACCAAATACAGAAAAGTCATCCATAAACACTTCCATAATATTCTCAATCAAGTCATGGAATATGGACATCATGCATCTTTGGAAGGTAGCGGGGGCATTACACAGACCGAAGGACATTCTCCTATAGGCATAGACACCATAGGGGCACACAAAGGCAGACTTGTGTTGGTCCTCGGGAGCTATAAGGATTTGATTGTACCCCGAATACCCATCTAGGAAGCAG
The DNA here is from genome assembly GCF_004379255.2 of Salvia splendens. Classification (NCBI taxonomy): domain Eukaryota; kingdom Viridiplantae; phylum Streptophyta; class Magnoliopsida; order Lamiales; family Lamiaceae; genus Salvia; species Salvia splendens. Next base: position 21,897,127 of record NC_056043.1, on the reverse strand, counting down.
TAATACTCGTGCCCAGCTAACCTATCCAACATTTGGTCAATAAAGGGAAGTGGGAAATGGTCTTTCCTAGTAGAAGCATTTAGAGCACGATAGTCTATACACACTCTCCACCCGGTGACCGTCCTAGTGGCTATCATCTCATCATTCTCTCCCTTCACTACAGTCGTACGCCCCTTTTTGGCTACCACTTGAGTGGGGCTAACCCACTCACTATCAGAAATGGCATATATAATACCGGCATCTAACAACTTTATCACCTCCTTCTTCACCACCTTTTGCATAATAGGATTAAGTC